>NC_073692.1:30072026-30209026 GCF_029784155.1 Uranotaenia lowii
AATATTGAAAATTCAAACCGAGAGATCCCCTTAATATGCATCAGCGAATATCAAAATAAGTCAAATTCATTATCATGGCAGAAAAAATGGAGCCAAACAAAAATCGAAGTTTTTTTTTACCCGCATGGTTGTACCTCATTTGAACGCCATTTGCATTTTCCCAGCATTTTGCCCGCCAACGCTATAGCATCAATTCAGCATAGCACAGTGCTTTTATAGGGTTATACCAGTTTCTGCACTAAAGCCGCAGTTAATTTCGCCAAATCTGGCTCACAGGGCTAATATGATGCACAGAATCAAGCTCTATAGCTGATGTTAGAGCAGAGTTGGTGCTAGTTTTTAGTGCTTATGGTTACTTGGGTAATTATTAATAAAAACAGCACAAAACAGCTTAAAATTGTTATCACAAATTGGCAACACACATCAAGCTTTCGCCGCGAAATTAGTTTCTCAGAGACAGACGCTTGTTGCTTCTCTTGCCGACGATGATGACGAAAATCCTAATTCCAACACTTTAATACACTTCCTGTGACGCTGGTCCTGTCACGGTCGCCAAAATGTGGAACCGGTTCCGGGGAGGCAGATCGGTGCGACGGACTGAAATCCTCCGTTCGAACAGCGTCTTGTCTGTTGTGTGGTTGGCGGCGAAAAAGGACGACGGGTTGAGTCGAGCGACCGACGAACGAACGTCAAAGCCGTGGCGCAAAGCACATTGGCGAGAAGGAGATGGTCAGAGCGAGACAGATGTGAACAATGACAGATATTACCATGCTGGCAAACAGAGCTGCCAGTTGCATTGTTCAACTTAAAGAATATATGTATGATATGATTTCATCACTCATATCTCACATTTATAATGACCGTAATGACCTATAGGGACCAGTATGAGTTATTCGAAGGTGGTTCCTTTTTTTATTTCTTTAAGTTGGCTCAGCCCGACTCGACTGGCAATTTTCTTCCAAATAATTTCAAAATTTGGTGTTTAGTGGAAATGTCATAAACTGTTTTTAACATTAAATTTTCTTACGCACACTGGGCTTACATGTACGTTTATGATGGGAAAAATAACCTCAAACAATTTCTCAGCATAAGCGTTTTAATGTAAGGCAGACACACGTGAGCAATTCGAGGTTATGTTCCTAAAACTGAATATAGAGAACATGCACAGATAGGTGAGTATGTTCAGAATCATTTGGCTCTTTGGTTTTCGTTTTGTTGTTTTAATGAGTATGAGTCGTTTGGCTTAATTTAATCGACATAGATGATTTTTGCACTCATCCTGAACATAAAAATGTTCAAACGGCTTTATTTAGGGTTTTAAACCATATTTACAGCCACTGACTCTCAACTGTGTTTTCTTGGACTTGAACTCATGGCAAACGTTCAGTCAACTGAGCTTAATTTATATTTAAAAACGATGCTTTCGGTTTTCATATTAAAAAAGCAAAATAGCAATGATAATTTTATTTTTATTTCACTGAGCCTTAAATTTTGTCATTTTTAGCTTTTTATATTTTTCAAGCAAAAGTAGATTCATTTTGGTTTGGTTTTTCATTCTTTCTAAATTTTAATGACTTTTTTTTTCCAAATTTTTGAATATCTTAAAATGTGGTACAATAAAAAGGAGTGTTTTTTTTTTTGTCAGAGGCATTGATTATAAGTGGGTTCTAAGAAAGCTCCTTTAACTATCTCTTCGTCTAATTCGTTTACCGGTTTTTGAAACCACAGCAATATCCGCACACTTTAATTCTACCTTTTGTTCTGATTTAGTTTCTGGCTCTATTTCTGAGGAGTATAATTTTGTATGTCTTGTTTTTTTTTACATATAACATAGCTACGGTGATGTGCAAAAGGGTTTCTTAAACACTGTTGAAGGGTTTTTTCCGTGTCTAAGGTTGAGCAGAGCACGTACAATTCCAAAAGCGGTAGTTTCAATTTTAATCGCATTAATTTGTAGATTCGATTTGATACTTTCCCATCTTCTTCTTCTTCTTACATCAGTCCCAGTCGAGGTAAGGAACGGGATAGATACTTTAAGTATTTTCCATTTAAATATATATATTTATATATGCGAGTAATAAGGAATAAGGAAAACTCGGTTTTTTCTCTTGTCTCGTTAAATATAGTTATAGGTAATTCGGCAAATTTTACCCGCGTCCGATACTGGCATTGGGATCGAGGTACGCCACGAGCTTGTCCAGTTCAAAGTTGATCGTATCCTTGTTTGATTTTGTCGTCAAAATGTCGAACCATGGCGGCAAAATCTTCATATCCGGCAATCTCTATCGCTCCGTCCCTTTCGAGCCACTTCAAATCCTGATGCTCGTCCGATAGTTTTACCTCCTTGGAAGGATCGATCAGTTCTGCCAGCCAATAGATGGATATTTTGTCGTGACCTTTAACCTTGTATTCGAGCGTGGACGTTTGATTCTTGAATATGCGGAGATCTTTTTCCAGATATCTAAAAAAACAAAAGAAAGTTTCAATTAATCGAAACCACTCTCTGGTAACCCTAAGTTGCGGAACTGCCTTATAGGAAAAATAAAAAATAAAACTCACCCAGATTCCTCTTCCGTTTCACGTAGTGCCGTCTTGAAATCGTCTTCACCGGGATCCACATGGCCCTTAGGTGGTGACCAGTGGTGTTGCCCGTAGGAAGCCTGTAGCATCAGATACTCTATCCGTTCCCGGAGTCGGCGAAATATTAAAAATCCAGCAGCCCGCTTTGCCATCACCGGATCCGACAGTTTTCTACTTGAGGACGAAATTGTGATTCTTTTTAATGACCACTTGAGAAGGAAATCTGAAGCGCTGGTCCCTTAAAGGAGCTTTAACGGGTTGGGCTGCTGAAGATTTTAGATGATTTGAATGCGATTTCTTTTCTTCGTATTTAATTGCACTAGCAGATTATAGGATTCAGTAATATGTAGGAAAAATGTATATTACTTCACAATTAATCCTGCAAACAGGTTAGAATGCTTACGGTAATGCACAGTTTGTCGGAAAACTAAGCTAAATTTCTAGAATGTCTGTTTTTTCCGGTAAAAACCAAATTTTCTTTGCAGTGAAAGCCTCAATGCGGCGAACTTTATTCGGAATATGAATCAAATTTTATTTATGCATTTATGCGAAAAAAAAATTCATGACAATGTGTTTGTGGCACTCATGCACGATGCATTTTGTTTGACAGTAGAGGTGCCAGGTGTCCTGATTTATCAGATTTGTCCGGATTTTCGAGAGACCGTCCTGATTTTTCCAAAATTCTAGAGTTCTAGAGTTTGTTTTGATTAGGTCGTAAGAACCACTTGGCACGTTTTGAGAAAATCGATGTTCAAGTTCCGAAACACCTTTTTAATTCTTACTTTGTTATTACTGGTCAAATTCGTCTGCAAATTTGAAATTTAATGTAAAACTGAACGCAGAACATGATGATGTACTTGAAACTTACATAACTCGCGTGAGCTTTCATTACGTCGAATGAAACAAAATTTGAAAAACTGAGATATTCACTAAAAAAGCTTCATTATAACACTATCTACCTATATGATTGATAACACAATCAATTTAAACCCTTTTAATGTATAAAATTTAAGACTTTCAAAATGACGAATGAAACAAAACTTTGCTTGCCCATTTCAATGTTGCTTACGTCCCTTCTTCCAAACGGCGAATGTGCAGAGGAAGAAAAACCTAGCACATTCGCTATGGATTCCATGAGCAAACAGTGTATACAGGAAGAGGTAATCAGAATATCAACCTGGCAATATTATTTCAAATTCTTGTTTTCAGGCGTTCTTAAATCGATACTCAAGGCTTTCGAACGCTGTACAATAATGCAGCAAGGAAAAGAAACCGAACAGCAGCAGTAGCAGCAAACCTAACAACTAACAGCAGCAGGCTGATCGGCAGCAGCCTGCTGCTGTTAGTCACCCAATCACCCGATTCACACTTTTATTACGCATTCACTAATAAATTTACCGCTACACTCGATAACTCACTAAGTTAACATTCACTATGCCAAAAAAATTTAAAAATTTACCGGTAATTGCCACAGAAACATTTGGGCGTAAGTGCAAGTTGAACGAATCAAAGGACGAATGAGACAAATTTCCCCTCCAGCTGATCGGCAACAAAAAGCTGATCAGCAGCAGCGAGTTGGTTTGATCGATGTCGCACCCGATTCACACATTTCATTATGCATTTACTCACCAATTTACCGCTACACCACTTATTAAACAGCCTCTACGCCGAGAAAATTGAAAATTTTCCATAGTATTTACATCAGCAACATTTGGGCGTAAGTGCAAGTTGAACGAATCAAAGGACGAATGAGACAAATTTCCCCTCCAGCTGATCGGCAACAGAAAGCTGATCAGCAGCAGCGAGCTGGTTTGACCGATGGTGCACCCGATGGCCGGTTCACACATTTCATTATGCATTTATTTACTCACCAATTTACCGCTTCACTAGATATTTCACTTATTAAACAGCCACTACGCCGAGAAAATTGAAAATTTCCCATAGTATTTGCATCAGAAACATTTGGGCGTAAGTGCAAGTTGAACGAATCAAAGGACGAAAGAAAAAAGACGAATGAAACAAATTTCCCCTCCAAACGACGAATGTGTTCAGACGTATGAACGATTTATGTTTGAATATGTCGTATGTTCCTACATGATTAAAAAATAGCTCTAAAAATTGCAAAAAATTAAATTCATAATGTGGAATATCTGACACAATTAGTTTCCATGAATATTGCGTATTTTTTGAAAAGTTATCATCGAAGGAATAAAAATAGGATTTGAAAAACACTCTTCAAATTTCAGAAGCGTTTTTCTCGGTTCGGTGTTTCTGTTTCATTCGACGTAATGAAAGCTCACGCGAGATAAAATGATTTCATATCAATGAAGATGTACTTACGACATACTGCATTTCTCTTCTGGCGCAAAAGTCTTTTTGATCATTTGATAATTCTGGTTACAAAAACTGATTTGATTGGCCCAAATCCTCAGTTTTTCGTTCGAAGATGTTTGAAGAAAGGTTTTGAATGGTAATCCTATCCAATTAGTACGCGGAAATCATTGAGCGATGGCATTTGTAATTATTGTATGTGGGACTGTCCATGGGAGTTCACCCGGACATTTCCGATCACTACCATTGGCGCTACTGGTCGTTAAAGGTGTTAAAAAGCATCGCACATCTGTTTTGGTTATTTCGTTTGCCTCGCTGTAATGAAAAAAATAATACTCAATATTCACACAGTGAAAAGTGAAGCTGATGGTACTCACCCAACACAAATTTGGAGCCATTTATATTATCAGGACAGCTAGGATCACTCCCGGACACAGTTTTCGTTGAAATTTACACGGATATTCATAACATGACAAGAACATTTCGCGACGAAGCATTACGTCGTAAAAACCAACCTGACGAATTGTTTTTAGCGACCTTTTGCATCCCGGCAAGTACACGGCAACGCAAAATGACGCAAAAACCAAATTGCACTGAAAAATGAGAAAGTCATCATACGTCCTAAATTCAAATCATTATGTAAAAGTTATTTTATGATAAAATGAAACCAATTTTTTACCAAAGATGAGGTACATGCTTATCAATCGTTTGCAGCAAATAACTCAGTTTTGTTTATATTGGTTTATACGACCTAATCAAAACAAACTCTAGAGTTGTTCTCATTTTAGAAAATTGGTCTCTAAAATCTAGCGTAACATTTCATGAGGATGAAACTATCAGTTAGCTCGAAACGAGAAAAACGCGTTTGAAATTTCGGAACATCCAATCAAATCCTATTTAAAAAATCGACACCTTTTTTCAACAAAATCAAACAATGTGCATTATATTTCACTTATTGATCGTTGGTTGTCAAGAATTTTAACTTTTTTCACAAAATTCCAAAGATTTTCGAGTTTCGCCCTTTTTTGCTTTCGATATTCCAGTTCCCGCATACTAAAAAACTATAACTCAAATATTCTATACCATACATCGACGGCTCCAGAAAAAGTGATTGTCCCTGGAAACGCAGCTGTTCTATCAAACTTTACTTCGAAAACGCTAACAACGAAACATGAACGTTCATATGAAAGAGTGATAGTAGCTTGAACGGTGATGGAATGGTTTGACGGTTTCCTTCAAATTTTCATTAATCGTAAAAATGATCTCGAACCGTTACTCATACCGTTCAATCCTTCTGTCAAATTTACGTCGAAAATTGACGAAACGCCGGTCAGAAATGCCACATGGTTTGCACAAAAATCAGTACACAATAATGAAAATATCTTTTTAATTTCTTATATTCTGATACAACTCTAGAGTGTTTCTACGACAATAACTAAATTTGAAAGCAACATTTTAAATGATACTACATCATTATTGAAGTTATTTTGTGATTTTTTTTTAAAATTCAGGTACTGATTTTGGAATTGACAAGATTCAACAATGCAGACATCTTAAGAATTATCAACTTATGAGCTTCTCTGGTCTAACAAGTTAGAAATTAACTGCTATTTTAGTGCTCATGGTTACTTGGGTATGATTGCACATTGCACATTAATTTTTAATCAGTTGAAAAAAAAAAAAATTTCAACCTCATTAAAGAAGTTAAGACATTGAAAAATATAATGTTTTTGATCTATAAATCTTTTCTCCTTCATCAATTACGCTTGCAAGTTTCACCCTTGCCGTTTTTGAAGTTTCGCCCTTCGGTCCTACCCGCAAAAACTGATTAGGCCGTTTTGTCTTTGTCACACACGGTCAACTCGGTTACGCCTATTGGCCCAACACGTATAGATTTTGACCACATTTTGAGGACGAGTCATAATAAAATTTGCCCGACCTGATCCGGGAGAAACTTTTTTTTACACAATTCGACAACGCGTGTTGATGTGACAACGAAGAAGTGTGTGCGTGTTGCTAAAATACTCAATTAATTCTGAAGACCATTAATTGTATCTTTCTAAAATAGTTCTCTATCATTTGATTGCGTTGCAAAATTAATCATTTTGTTCCTAAGAATATTCATCGTATCTTTCGGGAATAATATTTTATCCGTTCAAGCAAAGGCACATTGGGTGGTATGAAAAAAGCTTAGTAATTGCTTTTGCTAAACTGAATCGAGCAGTCGAGCAGTCGCTTAAAGCAATTGCTTCGGTTGTTATGAATAAAGTTTTTTTGACAGCTATTTTCTCAGTCAGGAGCTTTTACTTTTAGAACAAGCTAGTTTGATATGAATAAAGCTCAAATCTGAAGCAATTGCTCGATAAATCTCATAGCAATTGCTTTATTTTCTAAGCATGCTCGGTAGCAGACTTTTCCAATGAAAAATTCTTTAATAACGTCATGAACTTATCAAATTAGCAATATTTCACTTCAAAACAATTCAAAAAGGTATTTTCAACATGTATAAAGAAAAGTCGAAGTGATAACCCAACTTTTTTCATATTCCTGTCGTTGTATAAAATCATTCGTCTAAGATGACAATAAACAAATCAATTACACGCAGAAAAAGAATGGGGTATAGTTTCAACAAAACGTTTTGTTATTTTATTTTGTATTTTAAAAGCAGATTTTTGAACAGCTTTCACAAAAATTTGGAATATAAATAATCGAAGAATTTTGTTATTTTTACACACTCATTTTTTATTACATGCATTAAAATTTTGGTTTAGTTTGAAACCAATATTGGTTTTATGCGATGAACATGTAACTAAAAAACGATCAGTCGAAAAAAGAAAAAAAAATTAATGAGTTTTCAGCATCGTCCGAACAACAACAGTCACAAGAGGTCACCGTCACAGTAACACTGCTGCCCGTACAGTGCTTTAAGGCCGGAATAGGATGGACGTAAGCCCGGGTCCTCAGTGCCTCGTTCTAATGAACAAATTAGACACAGTGCAGGTGCCACCCATCCGGAAGACTGTAAGGACCCAAAAAAGAACATCAAGGGCCGGTAGGGCATCATTCCGGCCAAGACGAAGCTTGCCATCGTGCCTACTCCAGTCATGCAACACTGTTATGCAGCAGTCGGAGATGGTCGACTACTACAGCATCCGGAAGCAGAAAGTGATTAAAAGTGCGAGTTGGGCCCTTTATCCTGCATCAAGAAAAAACGGAAGCAGTCTCCAATGCCGGCCGGAATTCCGGAATGGTAATTGTTTTAATGTTCCATTAGTGTTTAAAGAAATATGCGAATAAAGAAATTATATCATAAATGTTTTTTTTAGATTGTATTAATAGATCCGAAAATTTTTCAGACCAACATATTTTTAAATTTAAAACAAAAACAAAATATTTCCAGCACAAAGTTTTATCATTTTGAACCCCCCAATGATACGTTTTTCCAAAAATAAAATTTTTGTAGTTCTCAACTCAATTCTATTTTATTGTTTTGACAGAAATTTCGATTCATTTTTGAAAAAGGTGTATTTTTGTTTCAATCAAACGATAAGTTTAAATCGAATCGATATTTTTTGTCAGTGTTATCAAAAATATATTTGTGCATTTTCCCAACCAAAATTTTTATTATTTTTGGCCGAAATCTTATTATTTTTAAAATATATTTTTCTGCGTGTAGTAAATATTTCAAATTTAAAAAAATCCGGCTATAGTGGAAGAAGCCCCAATTGGCTCAAAGTAAGAAATAATTGGTAATAATTTAAAAACATTTTACAGATCTCTCATTTTTATATAATTTTTTATAATCCTAAGTTTAAAAAAAAAATCTAAATTAAAATGCGCGCCTATTGCTAATTTTTTTTATACATCGGATTATCCCGATCCGAATACATGTGGGAGAGCTTATGATAAATATTGAAGTTAGGCCATTTTTTGTTTGACAATATTCGAATATGTATTCATTTTTCTTTAAACATCAACATACGAGCACGCATTAACAAAAAAAATCCGGTCGTTCTTACACCCACCACCCGCTTCGTCGACTTCAAGGCTACTTTAGCCGTACTTTTCAATTTTTGATCGTCTTCTTTCATTTTACTTTAGAAAACTTCATATTCTGCTGGTTGGATAGCTCTATTTTTCGAAGCAAAAGCTATGTTCTAAGATTTTAGTACGCATCCGCTAAGCAAATGTTTATTCATACCAAACTAAGCAAATGCTTTGGACTTTTGCTTTGATTGATTTCGAGCTACACGCAGAAAAAGAATGGGGTATAGTTTCAACAAAACGTTTTGTTATTTTATTTTGTATTTTAAAAGCAGATTTTTGAACAGCTTTCACAAAAATTTGGAATATAAATAATCGAAGAATTTTGTTATTTTTACACACTCATTTTTTATTACATGCATTAAAATTTTGGTTTAGTTTGAAACCAATATTGGTTTTATGCGATGAACATGTAACTAAAAAACGATCAGTCGAAAAAAGAAAAAAAAATTAATGAGTTTTCAGCATCGTCCGAACAACAACAGTCACAAGAGGTCACCGTCACAGTAACACTGCTGCCCGTACAGTGCTTTAAGGCCGGAATAGGATGGACGTAAGCCCGGGTCCTCAGTGCCTCGTTCTAATGAACAAATTAGACACAGTGCAGGTGCCACCCATCCGGAAGACTGTAAGGACCCAAAAAAGAACATCAAGGGCCGGTAGGGCATCATTCCGGCCAAGACGAAGCTTGCCATCGTGCCTACTCCAGTCATGCAACACTGTTATGCAGCAGTCGGAGATGGTCGACTACTACAGCATCCGGAAGCAGAAAGTGATTAAAAGTGCGAGTTGGGCCCTTTATCCTGCATCAAGAAAAAACGGAAGCAGTCTCCAATGCCGGCCGGAATTCCGGAATGGTAATTGTTTTAATGTTCCATTAGTGTTTAAAGAAATATGCGAATAAAGAAATTATATCATAAATGTTTTTTTTAGATTGTATTAATAGATCCGAAAATTTTTCAGACCAACATATTTTTAAATTTAAAACAAAAACAAAATATTTCCAGCACAAAGTTTTATCATTTTGAACCCCCCAATGATACGTTTTTCCAAAAATAAAATTTTTGTAGTTCTCAACTCAATTCTATTTTATTGTTTTGACAGAAATTTCGATTCATTTTTGAAAAAGGTGTATTTTTGTTTCAATCAAACGATAAGTTTAAATCGAATCGATATTTTTTGTCAGTGTTATCAAAAATATATTTGTGCATTTTCCCAACCAAAATTTTTATTATTTTTGGCCGAAATCTTATTATTTTTAAAATATATTTTTCTGCGTGTAAGTAAAAGCTACCGTAGCAATTGCTAAACCTTATTCATACCACCCATTTAGCCAAGATGCAATATCGAACGTTACTATTAATGTAATCAGAATAGAATGATACGGAAGATTCAGCGTACAGTATTAATTGGCTCATGCGGGAAGACTCTTATGAAAAAATATTTTGGACACAAAACAGAGGTTCATAAGACGGATCTTATGAAATTCACGGCGTGTTCGTAAATTTATTTTTTCTATTGAAGTGATTTTTTTATCGATGCTGGCGTTCGTAAATTCCAAACAAACGTATGCAAAAGCATATGGAAAGTGATTTGACATCTACCAAACAAATCAATCGATTGATGCATCACCCAAAAAAATCAATTTACGAACGCGCCGTCAGAATAGAATTTCTTCTGAGTGTAGTAAAAAAGTGTTATCTTCTTATCTTGTTCAGAATCAGATAAAGCAGAACAACTGGCAGCGCTTATTGAGTGGCCTTTTTAATCCAAAATCGAATCGCGATCAAATCAAAACAAACGGAACATTTTCTTTTCTTTAATTTAAAAATTTCATTTAAATTGCATTTAAAAGCCAAAGAAAAAAAAACTGCGTTTGAAAAAGATTTTATTTTACTTGTAATTCTGAAACTAGAAATCGAACGCGACAGGCTAGTAGTGTAATCGATGGAGTACTTGCCGCTGGAACTGCTGCAGAAAATTTTTGGATACTGTAGTCGCGACGCCTTGCTAGCCATCAGTTTGGTAAACCGACGCTGGACTGACGCGGTCGATCCTGTGCTAGCTGCTCGGTCCTGCCTGAAAGTCAGTTACTGCATAGAACAGAATGATCTATCCGTTCAGATCGACAAGGAGCTTTTGGCTAAATCCCAGCGCCGATACAGTTGCATCCGTGTCGGATGGGGTGATTCGGATAGCCGCCGGACAATTATGATTATCCAACAACTGCTAGATCTTTGTCAAGAACGATTTTCGTTGCAACGGCTATTCTTACGCGCTATTCCGAACGATACGTTGGAGAGGTTTTTCTCAAGAAGGTGATCATTGAAATATGCATGTTTTGTATACGGTTAAAACTAAAAGTTAATATTGCAGGCACAACTGGCTTCAAAACTTAACGGAATTATACGTTGAGCTAGGAAGTGCTCGCGGGGAGTCCAATGAAGATGCTATTTGTGAAATATTTTTACCGAGGCTCAAGAAACTCACCTGGATGGAAATTGAAACGCCTGATTTGGATGACCTGAATACTTGGCAGGACCCAATATCCAGTATATTTTTCGATGAGTGGTTTGCGTTTGCGGTGGATGCACCAGAGCTGGAACAAGTCTGCGTCCGAATCAACAGCAAACTAGTAAGGATTCCCCTCGAAAGTCGACAAGAAACTTCCGATGTGTGCTGCTTGTTTTTGCCAAGTTTGGAGCTGAAAATCTACGATAAGCTGAAAAGCATAGAAATAATTGGGCTCTATGAGCTAAACCAGTGCCACGTAGATAGTAGCGAGAGGCTTCTGCGACATATTCAAACGCTTTCTTTTACCAGGTGTCATAGTCATGTGATCCAACAAATTTGTTTAAAATGTCATAATCTTAAGGAACTGACCATCGACGAACCACAGGAGGGACTGTTGTCTTTTCAGGTGACGCCAACTCTTATGACTCTGGAAAAGTTTGCTTTTAAAAATATTTATCACTCTTTTCCACGGAACGACAATGCCTCATTCCCCAAACTCAAAACATTGATCCTTGTAGACATGTGCATCGGTCTGTTCTTGGGGAACGTGCCCATCGATGCTCCTGAGCTAGAAACTCTTATATTAACTCGTTCAAACTACGGTAAACTTCGAATCCAACACAAAGATCAAATCAGAACGCTGGCTATAAAGTTAGACACCAATAGAGGAGAAATTGCTCAGCCTCCGCCGAACATAACTGAATTACTGCTGCGGATTGGAAAGGACGACACTTCAGAGCAGGTTCGCGATTATTTACGTTTGTTTCCAAAGCTCAAACGACTTACTTTGACCGGAAATGGTAGAAAGATTTTAGATGGAATGTTCCTTAGAACCATGTTCCCTTATCTCGAACACTTCCATGGCCATCTATTGACGGTAGAGTTGGAAGATCTTCAGCAGATTGATAAATTGAAGGTAGAAATATTGATTTTCAATTCTGATCACTAATTTTGACGACATCCTTCCTTTGCAGTCAATTATTCTATCGGCATCGACATTAAAAATGAGTACGCAGATGCGCCATCTCACACTTACCGGTGTCGAATATTTCCGGGTAGACTCGTTGACCGTGGACGATCCCAGCGTGCGAGAGTTCCCCATCCAAATCAACAAACGACAAGTTCCGATTGAACTCTCAAGCCCTAACGGCGGTTGTTTGCGGTTCAGTTCGCTAAACTATCGGATGCAACTGGCGCCGGACTTCCAACACATCGTCGTCTGCCCCGATTCGGCGGCACTGTAGCAAACTTTCCAAACCATGGAAACGAACGACTGACCACGCTTTGCACTGCTGTGAGAGGCCTCCGTTTTGTGTGAGGCATTCTGTTCATCTGTACGCTAGAACCGGAGAGATTCTGTATTTTAAACTTTTTACCTAAGTGTATTATACATTTCGCTAAATAAACTTGTTATGTTGAATATTTTTGCATAAGATTTGCTAGTGTTCCATTTTGTTTGAAGCTCTTCAACCAGAGCTTTTTGTTTTTGGGCTGGATTCATTCTACATGCGTATAAATAACGAATTCAAAAATGAAATAAATAAGTAATTAACTTTTTTTTTTAAGAACATGTCTAGTTTAAAAAACGATGAAATTAGTAATAAATATCACTGGATGAAAATAATTCAATTTTTTGTATAAATAGTTTTGAAAATTGTATATTAAGGATTTTGAAGTAATGTAAATTAGTGTGTATTTAGAGGTAACTCGCGGAAATGCTTATAATTTCAGGGGAAGATGAGTGATTTATTTGGAAAAAAGGGGAAAAAGAGTGAATAACAAGGCGAACAAGGCACTCAAGAATAACTTGCTGAGAAAATCGAAAAATCGCCAAAATAAAATCTACCCTTTCTACAAAAATGATAAAAATTTCCACAAAAACCTGGTCAGTTATACGATGTTTTTGTACCGGTAAACGATCCAATCTGGTAAGTGCCATTTCAACGAAGTTTGTATAACATAAACCATTAACATGTGCCATTCTGTGCAGGTAGAATCACTGACAGCAACAATTGGCTTAGATCCAAAAATGCTCGCCGATGCGCTCGACGCCTCGCCTCAACTAAACCGATACACATCGGAACAATGGGTGAACACACACCACATACTGGACCAGGAGGGCATTGGGCCGTCGAATTTTCTCTCCATTGTGGTCCAACACCCTGACCTACTGGCTCGATCTTCCGATCGCTTGATGGCTAACCTCAACGGATGGCGTTCATGTCAGTTTGGGGACCAGCAGTTGCAAACCCTGTTCACGGCACATCCACAACTTTTGGACTTGGCCGACAGTAACCAATTGACCAAACGGGTATCGTTTCTTCATTCATACTTTGAAACAAGGAAGAATGTTTGGCGATTGTTTCTCAACTCGCCGGGGTTGGTCACGGACCGGCAGGACCAAATAAAATCTAAAATTGAATATCTCATCGACGAGATGCGAGTCGAAATACCGGAGATAGTAAAATCCTCTGCCTTAAACGTTGACCTGGAGGTGATCCGATGTAGGCACGTTTTCTTGGAACGATTGGGACTTTACAAGGCGCGCAGTTTGAAAGCTGATCCCGATACACCGAGCACAAATCCCAAGCTGCATCAAATCACCGACACTTCTGACAAGAGATTCGCTGTGAAGGTGGCCTACGTGACCCTGGAAGAGTACGAAGTTTTTGTAGAACTATTTCGAAGAGAGCAGGACCGCCGATCGGGGGCAGCTGCCGATAAAGACGATTCTGACGCTTCCGATGATGATGAAGATGAAGAAAAGCAATCGAAGTATCGGAAGTACTCCAAAAAAAGACGATAGTGTATTGCTTTTGTAATAAAATTTGTTTTATAGACAAATTTACGGTTGGCTATTATTTGGGGTGGTATATGGTTCGCACTTTAGTTCGATAGTACGCTACATTTTTCGTGAGGATAATCCTTTTCTCTATTGGCATTCTCTCTCGAGGCTTCCCTAATGTTTTGCTCCGCGGGGTTCCACAAGGTTGCTTTGAAAAAAAATTTGGGGTACACCTTTTGCACGTTTTCAAATCATGTACACAGTAAAGCATTCCGATACTCGTTTTAAATTTTCCGTAAAAACACGAATTTGTAGAAATTATTTCTTTACGACTTTCTGTGTGGTCTAAATTAGAGTTGTTGGGACTGCATTTTCTAGCGCCTCTTGGAAGATCTAGCAAGATACACTGATTGCTACACACTTTCCAGCTGTGAGTAGAATTCTTCGGATTACCTCTCATTGGGAGTTCTGACGCAGCTTTGAACATTTCGTTTAGTAAATCACATTTCTTCGTTGATCAACTGCGAAAACGTACACACTTTTTGACATTATATCAAGTTGATCTCGTACAGTTGAAAAAGCTGCTACATCATCTGGTGATACTATATAGGCCATATAGGCTTTCGGATACCAAAATGAACACGCAATGTATCATCAAACGGGATACTTTATGAATCAGCTGATTTGCATTTATTGCATAAACTTTGATGTTTCCGCGCCTGTTTTCGGTCGTGCGAAAGCGGATGTGTGGGCCATATCTTGGGGGCTTTCATCTTTACATCTTCTACTTTATTATATATGCTAGTACTCAAGCTATAGATCTAAGGGCTTCTTCATAATTTCATCCTTTCCCACCGAAAACGAGCATTCAACAGAAAGATTCAACTGCGCAGAGGCTGTTTCCCATCGCTCGATCCATCTATCAATAGTTAGAATATTATTGTTATAACGTTATTCAGTTTTTCTTCTATCCGCGTTTGACTCAGTTATAAATACATACATATATTTGATTATAATCGATAATAGTGTATATAATGTGTGTTCCCCCAACTCCACTTTATTTATTTTTTGTTCAGCGTAACATTCTGAAATCTTGATCACCAACTTCAGATTAAGCTTCTGTTATCTTGAAAATTTAGACATTCACAAAGCGCTTGCACTACTGCCAGTTAGCCTGCGAATCACCACGTTCTGGGGTAACGTTTCTTGATATTTTTCCATGCAAAAGCAACAATTTTATGATTAGAATGGATTGGTTAAAACAAAGAACTTTATCGTATGCTGTCGCATTCCGGTAGAAAATCATTTCAATGGTTAAAAGAGTAGAAAACGACTTTTTTTACAGTGGGTGTGTGTACTATTTACAAAGGATTGGTGATTATTTTGAACTCAAAAAGCAGCCGCTGAAAGCTAGATCGGCTAGGTTTCTGTTGCTCGAGATATTCGGGCAGATCGCTGCCGCGCCAAGTACAAACAGAAGAGGGGAATTGAATAGTTTGGTTCTCTGAATAAAATTGTATGTAGGAAAACTAAAAAAGTTTACCGTTGCTGCTGGTAGATTGGAATGTTCTGAGGCGAGCTCGAAGCGACGGTGTTGATGGAAAGCGGTGATCCGGGTGGTGGCCCAACTGACATCATGCCGTGGAGCATGGCTGCCGGATGATGATTTGGCGGCGGAAACGGTCCTCCCATGGTTCCCGGAGGCATCTGCATGTAGGGTGGAAAGGCACCAGGCGCCATTGGGGCTCCTGGATGATGATGAGGAAGGGGTGCAGTGGCTACTTGAACTTGCTGCTGAGCGCTAGGGGGTTGACCATTTGGTAATCCTGGACCGAAGCCGGAATAGTTAGCTTGAGGAATCGGTTGTTGTTGTGGTTGGGATAGTTGAGGCTGTTGATTTGGTAGTGGCCTTGATCCGATTTGATTAGAGGGTTGTGGGGGTTGTGGTTGCGGAGGAATGGCAGTAGAAGGTGCATTGCTAACCGGAGGAGGAGATGTTGGATTAGTAAAGTTTGGCTGCATATGGCTCATGGACATCATTGGATGCGGGGGTGCAGGATTTGAATGCTGTGGTGGCATAGCAATATTTGGCATAGATTGTTGTGCTTGCGGAGGAATTCCTGCATGCATTTGTGGTTGACCAGGGCCAACAGGAGCTGCACTTGTTGGTATCTGCTGTCCAGGTAGATTTGTCGGCGGTCCATTTTGAGAGATTGACGGAGGCATCGTTTGCTGAGGTGGAGGAAACTGTGGCACTGAATTGATGCTCATCTGGCCAATGTCGTGTCTAAGTTGTGGTAAGCTGTACGGAGGAAGAGTTCCTGGCATCCCTGGCATGCCAGGGAACATTCCTGTTGGCATGTTCTGAGCTCCATACATTCCTGGCATCTGATACATGCTGGGCATGGTAGATGGCCCGGGAAAGCCTGGCATACCGTAAGGACCTGCAGGACCCATCATCATGGATCTATCCGGCTCTCGCATCAAAGTGTGATACAAATTTATAGCTTCAACTAGATCGCTACTAAGCTGTGTCAGCTGAGCGTGCTTCCTATCCACACGTTCGAGTTCGGTATCAATTAGTGGGCCCATTTGGTTCACCACTTGTTCTAACCGCAACATTTCCTCGCTATCAGTCGACGGATCCTCAGGATCTGCTTCATGTAGCAGATGCAATAATCGATCAATCTTTTCTTCGTCAATATCGACGGTTTGATTTCCTGCTGAACCCTGCTTATCATCTTCGTTCGTAGGTTGCTCATCCGAAAACTGCACATTCTTTTTTGTTCCTTTTCCTCCAACAGCGCCGCTTGCCTCCGGTTCCGCATTTAGATCCGAAGAAACAAAGTTTGAGGGAAATAAACCTTCACCTCGTTGATTTTGACCTTTCCACCAATTTGGATCCCCGTCATCGAGTACAAATATTATTTCACCAGCTTGAAAAGTGAGCTCGTTGTCCTCGGCTGCTTCAAAATCATATAAAGCCCGTACCTTGCGTGGCTCAACGGCCGGAATACTTGTTAGCATGGCAGTCGGGTATAACGAACTCTAAAAAAATAAAATGAAAACAATCAATCTATCTTATTTAGAACTTATTTAAAATCAACCTACCGTTCCACCCGAGCTGCTTCCGCCAAACTGAGGCGACTGATTACTACTTGCGCCAGTACCGCTTCCTGATTTGGTTTCTTTCAGCGATAGCTCAATTGCTTTCGCAATATCGTCCTCTTCCTGTTGACTAGAGACCACATTGGGGTCCTTGCTGACCGGTGGCTCTCGCTTGGGTGTGGCCGAAGGTTCACTAAAGTCGTGTCCCTCGGAGCGCAATTTCTGATACAGCGATGGAATCAGATTTAGCTGCGGATCGCTCTTAAAATCGGATTCAGCCCATTTTTTCAGGCAAAGTCTCAGACGCTATCGAAAAAAATAAAATATTAGAATAGGAAAAATCCAAAAACATGATTTGACAAGGTAGAAAATAACACCCACCTTACTACAAGTGGCTTGACTTTTTTGCATAAGCTTTTTAAATTCGTTTTCGAATTCTCTTGAAGCCACCTCCAGATGGAACTGTTTCCCACAGTTACTAACGCAGGCATCCAAGAGCTGTCGAATAAATTATAAAATAAATGTGATAGCATTATTTAGAAAAAAAAACCCATTTCATGAAAAGTTACCGTTATTGCCTGCATCACCACGTGAGGATCGCTATGATTTAGCCGCTTAACGACGACTTTCAAACAGTCCTTTGGGTTCACAGCCCCATTTGTGACTTTGTCGCATACTTCCATTATGAGCCCCCATTTTTCTTGTGTATTGTTCGCGCTGGTTGCTTTTTCTAAAAAAAATTAAGAAAAATCGAATTTAACAAATCATTTCCACATACTTAATTGAATATGTATATGTATATAAATAAGTTGAGACGATTGGCACACTTTTTTTTTGTCTAGTTTCCGGAAGAAACAAACAAGTCATGAGACGAAAGGTCTACTGCCAAATTTTGTGTCAAACTTGAAATCAATTAAAATCATTTCTTAAGCAAAATGCATCGTAATCATTTAACTTCATTTTTTGTTCTCCCTCGTTTGCATAATGCTATGGATAGTACGATATGGAAATTGTTTAAATAAAGCGCTGAAAGTTGCGCTGCAACGTGCTAACTTAATTAATAAAACCAGCCATGAAAATCAATCAACGCGACTGGGACTGTCCATTGGAATCTTAATTTTTATTTTACTTCTACATGTATGAGGAAAAACAAGACATATGTAGCTGTAGAGAAAAAAGCATAAGTCTTGACCTCATCAGAATTTCAGAAGAAATCTCAAATTGATAAGAGAATGTTAATAGCTCAGAACCAATACAGTGCCTTGCAACGTATCGAAGCAAAATTCACCTTTTGTAATTGTACGGATTCCCTTTCTTGTTGTCTGGGAGCTGAGTTTTGATTGCTATTAGTCATCTATCTTTTTTTTTGCTTAGCTTGGGTAGATGTACTTTTTACGATGACGAAATGTGAGCGTAACTCTCTGCCGATAACAACTTACCGATGTCTGCTACCAGCGTCGAATTCGTTCCAAGGATTCCCATCGTCGTCGGTCAGTGTTCGACCTTCGAATCCACTTCCGGAAACTCTTCTGAGGTTTGCGTAGTTAGGAAATCTAATGACCGGATTCACTTACACCGTGACTAGTCTGGGAGGGCTCCTCCGCAGGCCAATATTCGGATCACTGGCCAACGCCAACAATTGAAACAGGAGGGTCTAGTGAAAGCAATTACCTACTGGTTCGACAATTTCACCTTCCCTTTTTTCCGAACTTGACGTTTCTGATATGACGGAGCTCTTTCTTTTCGCTGCTCCTGACTGGTTCGCCCCTTTGTTTTTTAAATTGTCGAATTTCTCCACTGAACACAGTTGTCCGGTAGTTTGCAACACATCAATCGGCGCCCCTCAAACTTGGCTACCGATTAAAACAAATTTTCTTCGATTTCGATTGGATTAAACACAGAAAATTTCGAAAATTAGAACAATAATTTGGATGATGAGTTTTCTTTTCTTTGCGCACCAACTAGAACACGGAGAAAAATAATACGACGACACGACAGTCTGGAAAAAGACAACCGCACCAGCAAAAAGAAGAGCAGGCGATGATGATCGAGTAAACAGCTCGAATCGAGTTGTTCGATTGTGACGTTTTCTTGTGTGATCGATATTTATCAGGGATGCAAAAATATCCATATCATAAAAATTCTTAACAATTTCTTAAAATTTGCATTGCTTTTTATTTGCAGAAAATTTGATATTTAAATCGACATTTTTCGAATTGAGGAGTTGGGTGCACGCTGTATGAAAAATTAAAAGGTATTGAAAAAAACGGTTGTATAATGTTTACGGAACACCATTTACAACTGCTATTTACCGGAAATTCATTAACCGGAATCAACCGTTTACCGGACTGTAATATTCCGAAAATCAATCATTTTCACCGAGTCATGCTTGACTACATTCAGAGCCAAAAAATCAAAGCAGTCAAATTTTCCTTCTTCAACCAAATCATACAAACAATCATGCATGACAACGACGCTTCCGTATTTGAAACACTTTTGCGATACATGATGAGGTAAAAAAGGACGCAGACTATCAGCAACGAACGTCTCGATGCTGATTTCCTTCCCTTGAAGACTTTCAACCATTAGGATCATAACTGATATGTATCAGTTCTGAGCGATCTATGTAGGCTATCAGATGATTTTTTATTTTTCGCTTTGCCTAGAAGGACAAAATCATGACTAGGTAACCGCAATGAACTGTATAGCATGTGCTACAGCTTTTTTGAACATGTGGTCCTGGTATTTATTCAGATTTTTCCTTTTGAAACATTAATGATCGTCTATCAATAACGAGCATTATCAACAATGATGCGAGGATAGAGGTTCGGGAATGATTGAGGGAGCGACGTTCAAAATGTATCACCAAGTATGTCGATTAGCCACGTGACGAATAGTAACGGTAGCCTCCGATCCATGTGGTTTATCTATAGGTGGGGACAATCAAAAACTTTAGTGTTAGTTCGTTGTATCCATACAGTTGTTTATGAACGATTGTGACGTAACACGACGCCGTCGCGGTGGCGAACGTTCAACGCACCAATGAAACCGTAGCAACGTCCCAGAATGTTTGTTATTGACGTTTCTATTACCGTATTTTTTTTCACCTGGAGGCAAACTAGAGGCAACCTAGGTTCGCTCTAACTGCTGTCATCGTGCTCATTTATTGCTCGAGAGGCAACCTAGGTTCGCTCGAAAAAGGGACGGAGTCGCCCTGAGAAAAAAGTCAGTTTTGCGAGAAGTTCACCAATACTCTCAACGTTGTTGTCAAAACATTAAACAGCTGTTTTTGGCTGAAAACAAAACAGTTGAAATAATGAACGGGCAAATGATTATTGCCGCGATTTTGAACCTCTCAGCCAAGCAAAATCGTACTATCTGCAGTCCAGTGCAATCCGGACACGAAAAACGGCAATCCGGATGTGAAGAACCGAATGAAGAAATCCAGAAGGGAGAACAAAATGACAGCTGCATGTAAACATTGCGCTCGTTCTCACGCACACCTACGTATGGAATAACTCGAAACCCGAAACTTGCTTTTTTATTCTGACGATTCCAGAGCCAAATCCGGAATCAAAAAAAAATACGCCATATGAAAGCTTGTTACTAAGTTTTCAAGATGCCGTCGTGTTGTGGAATGAGTAATCATTCTCGGTGCGTTTAAAATTTTAGTTTTCAATTTCATTTTTCGGGTTTTCGAAATAGTTTGGCGGATTCCGCTGCCAAAGGATTCGATTGCTCCCAAGTATTTTTCCGGCAAAAACTCGGCAACGGCAGCTTTTTGGTGCATCAAAAGTTCCTAGAAGAAGCTGGCGGAGCAGAATATGTTGGGGGACTTAAGAGGAATCCATTCGAAATTCGTATTAAAATATAAATCCCTAGTCAGTTTATTTTATCATTTTCATAAACAGCTTCTGTTTCAAAATTCCGAAAATGCCTATATAGAATGCAAAATGTAAGATCACTTTTTAAATAAAGTTTAGTGCCAGTTTGTCGAATTTCTAACAAAAATTTCATAATTGAACTTCTCAAAATGGACAAACGGTACGAGTTGTGTGAGTATTTGGAATCATTTGGAAATTATTTAATCGCTTTTACAAGGAAGGATAATAAGTTTCAATTTTGAACGTAAGTACTACGTAAGCTCGATGGTATTATGTACGTATGAAAACTGTCGTCGCAAGGCGACTCCAACGTCGAGACGCCCGTGAACGATTGTGACGTAGCAATCAAAACATTGAAAAAACAGATTCTCACACTCGTGCAAGGGTAGTCTTGTCCCCACCTCTACATAAACCACATGGGCCTCCGATGGGGCATGGTATATCTTCTTGTATCAAGTTAGTGTTGATTTTCGACATATATTCAACGGGTACTTTTACCACGTGCGTATCACAGCACTCGGAGGAAGCATCATTCTAGCTAGAAACCATTCCTGATTGCTTTTCTTGAGCGATTTTCCGACCATTGCCGGACTGACATTAACCGGAATGCACTGTTTACCGGAATGCCGGAAAAACTTTTAAGTACAAATCTATTATTGTATTCCGTTTACCCGTAAACTTTTGCCCAGAATGGCTTTTCGGGCAAGGTTTGAGTACTTTAATTGGTTTTTTGCTAACCAGTGTGGCTCTTAAAAATCGTTTTGGTGTCCTACTCCTCATGCTGCGCGTTCGAATATTATTCTTCACGCTGTCGCGTGGCAGACGGGGCTAAGGGATCACCCCTAGCTTTCACGGAGATCTATACTGCCCCTATTCGCATAAAAGTCCCATATGGATAGGAAACGCTAACAATATGGGACTGTTATGCAAATAGGGGCATTATAAAACCCCGGCAGACCTATAGACCAATGTGATAGTGCCGCCGCTTTAAACATATTAAAGAAATTCCGGCTGGATAGTTAGGAAAATGGATTTCCGGTAAATGGGATTCCGGTAAATGGAATTCCGGTATAAGGGTATATACGGGCGCCAGTATTGGCGAAAAATTGGCCTCAGCTATAACCTCAAACTTTGATGAGCTGACGGCCTCACCAGTGATGCTAAGCGCGTTACTAAAATCAGTATTTGTTTTTTTTTTTAAACTAATTATAATATTTCTCAATTGATTAAATTTTTTAACAATCAACAGCTAATCGTTTGAATTCATTACGGGGCGTCTCTAATAAAATTGATGAAGATTAGCCATCTTCCGCTAATGAATTTTCAAGGTGAATTTAAAACATCTGAAATATATTTTCATGTACTGCTCGGTAAAGTAAAAAGAGTTGTTTCCAACTTCTAAACGATTGCAAAATCATTCACTGTTACAAAAAAAAGTAAATTAATAAAAGCCACGTTGATGTTGACTATGAAAATAATAGCCTGCATGCTCTGATTATTTATAACATTTTCACATAATTCGCTACATCGTTTAAGCACTGACCACACTGACTTGACTCTTAGAACAAAAATTCAACCATTTTCTGTCTAATTTTTTGTTGTCAGCTTTTGCAGGTTCGCAATACCGACGGCAGGTGGCGAACCTGAAAAGTTTGACAAAAAATGCCCTGTAGGAAAAATGGTCCTGTTTAGCCCGATTTTATCGTAGAAATTGCGTGTTTTATTTTTAAAGTTGGGTGGCATTTCCTAACTGGGATAGCATTTCTTCAAATCGATCGATGCGCACTCTGGAATCGACATTGCGTACTGTTGGAAAATGATTTTTTTTGTTTTTTTTTTCTGGAAAAATTATCCAGAAAACGAAATCGAGTGTCCAGTCAGTATGGTCAGTGGTTTAAGTGTGCGATACAGACAGTTGTTATTCAGTTCAGATAAATGTTGCGTTTAATTTCATATTCTAATAGAAATCTAGGGGAAAGTTGCAAATTCTCAGTACTCATGAAAACGTTTTTCAATAAAAATTCAATTTAAAATATAATCATTTTCCAAATATCAATGCACTTGGCAGCCCTGACCTCCCAAAAAAATCAAAACACGAGCATCTGTGTGTCGCTTTTCCACAGGGCGAATTTGTCGATATTAGTACCGCAAAATCGCGTTTATCGTGCGCCCTTCTCAAAAATTGATTCTGTTCTCCCATGGTTTGAGGTTAGGGCTGAGGCCTCCTGCTAAGGTGGTGTTCGTGTAAAACTGTCAATATATCCTAATATAGTACAGTCCGGTAAATGGAATTCCGATTAACAGTATACAATTGAGGCCCTCAGGATTAGAGGGGTGCAAGTGCCAAAATCATCAATTTTGAGTTAAGTATACCAAACGATTCTTCATGTTTCAATGTACATCTGGTGCAAAACTCACATTTTTTTCTAATTTTTTGAATACTTTTTTTATTTAATTAAAACTGCTCGAATTCGAAAAATATATGAAAAATCAACCACCTTAACAACTTAGAAGCGCGTTTTTTCGAAACTTAACTTCGTCAAAATGACAAAAAAAAACAAAAAAGCAAAAATGAATAAAAAATTAATCATCAAATAAAAATCAAATTAATTAAATTGGCTGGTAAACGGTGGATAATGTGCAACACGAGACCCCATAGTGGTCATATCACCTCTTATTCACAACTCCTATCTCTACCTCCCCGCGGTGCCGGCTGGGGTGCGAGTAACCTAAGCGGAGATCGGGTACCCAACCCCGGTGGATGCTTTGGTCGCATGCAGACTGAGAAGGTGGCCGCACGCGTCTGTTCCCCAGGTCAGGGGCGGCGTGCAACAACAACCGAGCGTCTGTTCTCCAGGTCAGGGGCGGCTCAAACAGCGTCTGTCTTGCAGCAAGCGGCTGAATTTATGAAATGCGGCTCCCGCCAGCTAAGTTCAAGATGGCAGCCCCATCGCGGGATAGGGACTTTAGGCTAACAACCTACTGCTCCTGAAATCTTTTATTGTTACAGAAACTGAGAGAAGAAATAACCGAATCGGAACTTTGGCAACGACTTTTAGCATGAAAACACGGACTAGAATTGGAACTTGGAATGTTTTGACCCTTGCCCAGCCAGGAAAGCTGGCTCAACTTGCTAGAGAAGCTAGCCGCCTCAAGCTAGAGATATTGGGACTGAGCGAAGTCCGTTGGCCTAACACTGGAGAACACAAGACACAGTCCGGGCAAGTACTGCTTTACTCTGGCATACGAGGAGAACATGCTACTCGGGAACGAGGAGTTGGTTTCCTGTTAAGCCCGCAGGCCCATGCGGCCCTCATAAGATGGGAACCGATAAACGAAAGAATAATCGTAGCCAGATTCAGAACACGGGTTAGAAACCTTACAATGGTTCAGTGTTATGCGCCAACTGACGTTGCCGATTTGCAGGAGAAAGAGCAGTTTTACAGTCAATTGAACAGCGTGGTTGAGAGAATTCCGAAGGGTGACATTCAAATCCACTTAGGCGACTTCAACGCAAAGATTGGCTCCGATAATCAGGACTTTGAGCGCATCATGGGGCGCCATGGCCTAGGACAGATGAGCGAAAACGGAGAGCTGTTTGTAGAATTTTGTGGCAACAACAACATGATGATCGGTGGATCGCTCTTCCCCCATCGACCAGCACATAAGGTCACTTGGGTATCCCGAGATGGCCGAACAGAAAATCAAATTGACCACATCTGCATCAGCCGAAAATGGAGAAGGAGCCTTCTTGATGTTCGCAACAAACGAAGCGCAGACATTGCATCTGACCATCACCTCGTCCTTGGCGAGATACGACTGAGAGTTGCGCGTGTCCAACGGCGCGAGGAGAAAGTCGGGTGTCGATACGACGTCCGCCGGTTGGAGAATCCAGAGGTGAAAAGGGCATACGTTGAACAGCTAGAATCCCGAGCCTCGGAGCTGCCGACAGACGGAACAGTCGAAGAACAGTGGTGTGGAATCAAGAATGCCTTTATCACGACGAGCCATGGTACTCTCGGTAAAGTTTGTGGAAGACGAAGTGAATGGATGTCGGATGAAACCTGGAGGATGATCGATGATCGGAGAAAGGCGAAAGTCGGAATTGAGCAGGCATGTACCGGGTCAGCCAAAGCAGCCGCCCGCTTACGATATGCGGAGCTGGAAAAGGCAGTTAAACGAGCTTGTAGACGAGACAAGAGAGCCTGGACAAACTCCCTAGCCGAAGAGGGAGAAAGAGCCGCCGCCAATGGAGATATCCGATTATTATATGATATTTCTCGCCGCCTTAGTGGTGCAAGGACTAATGCAAGAATGCCGCTGAAAAACCGAGCAGGTCAGCTGCTGACAGATCGAACAGATCAGCTCAAGCGTTGGACTGAGCATTTTGATCAACTTTTTCGAGATACAAATAGCAATGGCCAACAGAACCCGCAGCTCGAGGCGCCCACAGAAAGTCGCATTAATGGCGTCAACTCGGAAGCGCCCTCGCTGGCTGAAATAGAAGCGGCAATCAAGGACATGAAATCCAACAAAGCGCCTGGAATCGATTGCATTCCTGCTGAAATGCTCAAAGCCGACCCTGCCTTGTCAGCACAAATGTTGCACTGTCTATTCGCTGACATTTGGGATACTGCAACATTCCCGGCCGACTGGATGCAGGGTATCCTCGTAAAGGTCCCAAAGAAAGGAGACCTAACAGAGTGCGGTAACTGGCGTGGCATAACTTTGATCTGTACAACCCTCAAAGTACTCTGCAAAGTGATCCTGAACAGGATCCAGGAGAAAATCGACGCTACACTCCGACGGCAACAAGCTGGATTCCGATCCGGACGATCATGTGTGGACCACATCACAACGCTACGAATAATACTGGAACAAATCAACGAATTCCAGGACGAATTCTGCTGGTGTTCGTTGATTTCGAAAAAGCATTTGACCGACTGAACCACGAAAACATCTGGGCTGCTCTTAGACGACGAGGGGTCCCAGAGAAACTAGTCCATCTCATCGAAGCACAGTACGAGGCATTTTCGTGCAAGGTCTTGCACGACGGTGTCTTGTCCGAACCAATCCCGGTAACTGCTGGAGTGAGACAAGGATGTATTTTGTCACCGCTGCTTTTTCTCATCGTAATGGATGAGATCTTGACTGGATCGATTGACTGTAGACCAAACCGAGGATTGCCGTGGAATCCTTCAACCATGGAGCAACTGAACGACCTTGACCTGGCAGACGATATTGTTTTGCTCGCCCAAACACAACAAGACATGCAGAGCAAACTCGACGACCTCACCGAAAGCTCCAAGGCAGCAGGTCTCAAAATCAATGTCGGAAAGACCAAGTCGATGGAAATCAATACAGAAAATCGTTCCAATTTCGTGGTAGCTGGACAACAGGTTGAGACAGTGGAGTGCTTCCAGTATCTTGGTAGCCAGATTACGCCTGATGGTGGGACCAAGAAGGACATCGAGACCCGGATCAGAAAAGCCCGATTTGCGTTTGCGATTCTCCGAAACATCTGGCGGTCACGCCAGATCTCTCTACGAACTAAGATCCGAATCTTAAACTCAAACGTCAAATCCGTATTGCTGTACGGGTGTGAAACTTGGTGCACATATGCGGTGACGACGCGAAAACTGCAAGTTTTTGTGAATCGCTGCCTGCGGAACATCATCCGCGCTTGGTGGCCTGGCAACTGGATCTCAAACGTTGAACTTCATCGCCGGTGTCATCAAAAGGCGCTAGAAATCGAGATTCGGGAACGTAAGTGGAGATGGATTGGGCACACGCTGCGAAGAGATGAAAACGAGTTTTGCAGAGAGGCGCTTGACTGGAATCCAGATGGGCATCGAAGAAGAGGCAGGCCCAAAAGCTCGTGGCGGCGAAGTCTAGCCGCTGATATCCGCACAGTTGACGAGAACCTCGGCTGGCAGCAAGTGAAGACGCTGGCTCCGGATCGCCAGCAGTGGAGATCTTTTATCTCAGCCCTATGCGCCGGTCAATCGGCGCTGGACCCTTAGGTAGGTAGGTAGGTAGTATTCGTGATATGGAGTTGTGGTTTAATTTTTTTAACCATTATTATATCAATATCGAAAAACGTTTTATCGTCGTTTAGTACACTCGCCAAAAAAACAAATAACGATTGGTTATATCGTTGTTGATCTGTTTTCGAATTAAGGCAGAAACACAATACAGCGTCGGTCGTCGCGTCACGTCAGCGGTCAACGCTGTCGATAAGTACTAAAACGCGGACGCGACGCACCCGACGATTTTTGCATCACAATTCAGCGTCAAGAGACATCTTAGATGTCTCTTGAACACTGAAAATCGAAAATACCCAAACTTGAGAACTGCCACCCGCCAAACCTAAGTTCAGATTGACAACTTAAGTTTGTGAAAAAATCACAGCTTGCCAAAACGCCAAACTTGTACTTCAAGCGGAGAACTGTTTTTTTGGGGGGTTTTTGTTGTAAGCGCATCTTATTCTGTTACCTCCATCGTGGCAGATTTAGGTTTGGGGGGTAAGTTCAAAGCGAAGAACTGTTTTTTTGGGGGATAACTTTTATTCCCGCTTCATTCGCATAAAGTTTCGTATATACGATGATGTAGCTGCCTCTCTCAAGAACTCTTCGGTGGTCGAGCGGTTAGCATCCTGAGATGGTAATCGCAAAGCCATTGCAGGTATGGGTGTGATTCCCATACCTGCAGTAATTTTTTTTATTTTGATTTCCATTTTATTGCGGTATCAGATTTTGGGGGATGAGTTCTCTTTTAAAAGCTTAACTTTGGTTTATGCCACCAATAGCCAAACCTGTAGGGAGGGAGTTTCATTCGGGTTGGCGGGGAAAGTTCTCAAGTTTGGGTATTTTTGAGGTTCAGTGAAGCTGAATTGTGATGCAAAAATCGTCGGGTGCGTCGCGTCCGCGTTTTAGTACTTATCGACAGCGTTGACCGCTGACGTGACGCGACGACCGACGCTGTATTGTGTTTCTGCCTTTAGAGGTGTTTCTTTCGGAATAACTGTACAAAATGTATTGGAGGTTTTGTAATAATGATACAGTTTCGAACCGACCATCTACTCGATTCGGAGGAATATTCGGCACCTTCTGCGCCGATTTTCCATCTGGGATGTTCTGATCAAGGGGGGTATATAGTAGGTGTACTGATCAACCAAATATTTGAATCAGCCATGTAGATTTCTCAAATTGGCTACCATGGACACGTTGCGTTTGTTTACCAACAAAGCACTCGAAGACGAAGACATCCCCAAAATAATCAGCCTGACGGAGAGATTTTAATAAAAGGGCTAAAGGATACCTGTCCGGAGGTTCTAGGTAATCAGCTAATACCTTCTGCTAAACATTTGAACAATGATGCTCATTTGTATTTACAGCTGGATGCAAACCACACCGTCTTTTTTAAGGCTGTTTTTCGATGCTGTACGTATACATCCTGTACGAGCGTTACCTGCGTTAATCTACCAGACGAACATTTTTTTCTGCGCCATTTCAATAGTATTCTAGAAAGTGACTTGAACCGACAGATGAAGTAACGTTTCGTCGTCGACGAGATGCCTGACTGGTTTAGAGTCGAGGAACAGGCCGTTCGGAGTTACTTAAAGTGAACGATATGTGAACATTCCATTGCCTGTCAAGGAGGAAGTGAAGCTCTCCGACACATACGTCACTTAGGCAAACTTCCTTCAATTCAGTGCACCGATAGCTCATCAGCGTCGTCAAATGAATTCAGAAATTTATAGCAAAGTGCAACTGCTGGTTAAAGACTTTCTCAGCAGATTTCTTCGGCAGTTTAAGCGGTTTAACGGCAATAAACGTTCAACACACACAAACTGGTCTTTTTGTGAAAATAATGACGGTCATCATTTTAATAAGTTTTTACATTTTATTGAACCTAACTTTCGGGAACAGTTAGGAACATAGATTACGTATATTTTTCTTATTTCGTTCCAATACAAAGGAAAACTGATAGGAAACACTTCTAGAACAACCGGAATGGTAGACAGCTCAACTCGATTGGTTCCCATGGTCAGTTTCGCGTTCTATCACCTATCCTAACCGACCCTGCTGTTGCTTCCAGAAACAATACTGGCTTGTGCGCTCGTCGAGGATAAGCTCAGGTTGAACAATCCCGCGGATGATCGGTTTTCTGATGATTGCCGGTGTCAACGATGGGTTCTGGTATTCATGGGTTTGATTTCATGGCTGGTTGATCGCGGGAAGAAAAAAACTTATTGATGCTGGCTCGTATGGAAAACACCGGCTCTAGAGAAATCAGCTGTTTTATAATGTCCGGTTGATTCGTTTCGAACAACGGTCGGTGGCAGATGGAAACTGGCCTGGGGAAACTAAAAATGAAATCTGATGAAATTGAATCATCTTGCCTCACCAAACAACTTTTTTCTTATGTTTGTAAACAAAGATAACCAGCACCACCACCAATATCCCGCGCTCTCCTCGCCTACTTACTGCAAAAGTCGGATAACCTAGTATTTAAAAGACCTTGGTTCTGATCTCTCGCTAAACTTTATTTTGAGTTGAAATTCGTTATCGTGTTTTAGTACATTTTAGTACAGCTGTTGTCAAACATGAACCACCCACCCCCACATCCTCTCGCAGCTGATTTTCCAACCCGTTATTAGTGGTTTTATTGCTGGTTTATAGTGGAAAACCGTGGTATTCTCGACACTGAAGTCACGTCTGGTCTGCGATGTGTTTTTGCCGACGAAAAGCTAAAAACCACCGACGAGGACGGTAGGAAAAAGAATCATCAACATTTCCATCGGAGCCGCTCCGCTTTAAGTCGAGAAAACGAGCTTGCGCACTAGTATTTGTGGTGCGGTTTTCCATTATTACAAAAATGAATGTACTTGCAGCAGCACCAGTCGTCAATCGGAATCTTTTGTGTTAGTGTATCATCGCAGGCAAAGTGCTAAATTTCGGGACATAAAAAAGTTCGTCGAATTTGCGACACTTTTCGGGGTAGCAATAAAATTATGCTAAAACAGTGGACGCATTCAAAAAAAGTTTAAAATATTGATTTGATAAAGTGCGAGAACAAAAAACCATCCAGCAGCCGTTCAAGTGCACTCACTGCCTGTTCCCCCATATCGTCTGTGTTGGGAGAAGGTTGGCAAAAGTTGTTCATAAAATGCCCGAACCCGATTATTGCTGCTGCTTGCTGCATCGATCCGTCGTGGCTATCGTCGATTGTATCAATTGAACCGAGAATAATGACCTGCTGACTGGAGAAGCAAATAGAAATCGTCACCAGCATTATTTTTGTGATTGCACCTAAAGCATCAGCAACAGCCGTGTCCATATAGACGACGGAGGCAGCTTTCTTGATTGCGGTGGAGCTAAGCTGCTGCTAAATCAAACAATCAATAACCCGACTCGTAGGTTTGATATTTAATGTGTTCCGTTGTTTTCACAAGAGAACGAGATTAAAAAAGGTCCGGAAAACAAATCTTCACAGCTAATCGCTTTTAGCTAAGAAAATTAAGAACACACTTTCTCACGTACATTAACAAAAATAATCCGATAACCATCGCAATGGGTTTCGTGAAGGACCCCTGCGGAATTGTTTGCGTCCTGGTGACCTATTTGGCCGTGATTTATGCCGACTACGTTGTAACCCGGTGGATCATTCTGCAAACCATGCAAAACAGGTGAGCGTCCGTCTTCGCGTAGATTGTTTGGTTTTAAAATGGTTGGTTATCAGCAGAAAAGAATTATCTCTTATCATATCGATGTTTTTATTTTTATGTTTCACGAAATTGAAGCGATACGAAGATTATCTTGCTCCGTGGTCTTGTAATCGAGCTTTTTTTTTTATCAAATATTTATATAATTTGTGTTCTGATTCAGAACACGGATTTTAGAACGATATTTGAATTTTGATTTTAGTATTTTTATTGACAAGAGCAAACAAACATTAACCACTGATGATTCTGTACAAGACTTTCTTGTCAGATTTTCTGAATCGCAGAACTAAAGAATTCTTGTTTACAACATACCTACATATGTAGTCTGTTATTTTTTAAGTTGATAGGTATCTAATTAAGGTGATAACACCAAATTCGCAACAGAGCCGACTGACATAGATTTTAGTTGAATTTCGTCACTAGAATTCTTCTAAGATTGTCCAATTTTCCCACTAAAATTAGATATTCAGAATGTTTCACGAACATGCTAGGTGTTTAATTACTTTTGAAATTGAACCTATTGAAGCTATTTTTATATGCAAGTTAATAGGTATAAAACTTAGGAAGGGAAAACCAAAATCCGAAATCCTGAGATCAAACTCTGTAAAGATAGTTTAAATCGTCAACAGACTTTTTAATTGCAAAAATAGACCAAATTTGCTATCATTGAGAGCCAAATTTGCTCTTATTGCCAAAAGTTTCATGCAAAGCAATGCCATTTTTAGCGTGCACTGAAACCCTTATTTTACCTCGTTTTGCTAACGTTTTTTACTCGATTATCGATGATGTCAAATTTTGCCATTACTTGGTACCACTAGCACAATGTGCTATCATTCTTAAAACGAGTTACATATAAAGCTATGATCATTTAGAATCCGTGCATTTCATTTCGGTGACAGATACATTACTAGAGTTTGGATATGCACAATTTCGGCAGCTTTTTTCAGATTTTTAAATTCACGAGTCTTTTGCATTTAAAACTAAACTTAGATTGAACCAGAACTGAAATATCAGAGTTTCATCATTCGGAATTTTCATCCAGATTTACTAGTTGAATTACGAATAATTGAAGAAAAAATGTATATAGAAAATTAAAGATTTAAAATTAAAAAAAGAGATTTCTGATTAAATATTCTTTCTGTTCCGTTAAATTATTGGGAATATTTGTTTGGAATTCAATAATTTCTATTCAGGTTCAATATGCAGAATTCAAAATCGGAATTGAAATTTCCCAAAACAAAACAAAATAGGTAAAAACCACTATTATAAAATAAGATCTGTACTTCTTTTTAAAAATTGCGTTGTTTTAAATATCTATTTTTTATTAACTTTTCACAGGATTTTAATGATGAATTAAGTTATTAATGATAATTTATTGTTGAATAAAATAACTTGTACTTAACTTTCAAGTTCAGGAAAATTCAGCTGGAAATATATTTTATTGATTTGTAGTTTAACGTTATTTATATTGTAGATCCTTAAAAAAGCAAAGCTTTGAACCAAAATCTGAATGTATCTCATTAAAATATACTCAATAGAGATTCCGCCTTTCCGACAATAGAGATTCCGACACGCATCATTATTTCGTATCTCATCTTGGCTCTCTGCCCAAATCACTACCCACCGTACTTACTCGGAGAGCGAACAAACACGTTCTGCTGGACGCGCTGCTTGTGGTTCTAGACATTCAGGAATGATTTTACGTTTATAATTTTCATATTTTTGTGAAATCTCACAGCGTGAATTGTTGCCCCTCACTAGAATGTAGATTAAATTTGCTTTCCAATGAATATACTTTTTGTTGGTCCAAACAAAGTAAAAGCACTGAAAATCCGGGTACAACCTGACGGTGGACCACAAAATCAGATGAAATTTCAATTAAAAAAAAACGCGCAAGTAGTAGTCATCTTTGAAAAATTCCAGTAAATTCAATTTTTGTTGCATCAAAAATCTAAAGACTACAAAATGTTAGAATTAGAATAAATTTTGTAGTCATATTTTTTCAAAAACTCTACAATCGCTAAAGCAGTTTTTACTAGCAATCGAATGAAAAGTAGGTTTTACAGACCACTTTTTTGAACTTTTTGTGACCCTTTCACCCAAAAAAGTTTAAAACAATATTTCTTGGCTTCATGATGTAGACATTAACTTCAGCTTTCATATGCATAAGGCAAATATTTTTTGGACGTGTAATATATGGACTACAGCAGTTTTGCTGAGGCATGTTTTTTCCGATTTTTTTCTTTTATGCTGAATAACGAGAAAACTAATAGCTTTAGCCATATATAATGTTCTAAACATATTTTACTGACATTACAAGGTTTTTATTGATATAAGATTTATATGAAATTAACCTTCCCGCGCCGCTCGGGTCAATATGACCCGAAGCGTACATTCAATTCATCATAACTCGTGACAAAAAAATCGAAAAAATCTGAAATTTGGAACAATTATGCAGAGCCGCAGAATACACAATTTGTAGTACCAGATAACTTCCGGTGACCACCGGAAATGGCCCCATGAAAAAAACCGATAATATGCCGTTCGGGTCATATTGACCCGAGCACTTGCGCACGTTCCCCTGGCCACAAATAATAACCGATTTTGATGATATTATATTCGTTGTTTAGGTAATTTTATCTAGTTTCTCAACGTTATGAAATTAAGTCAATATATTCTAGGAAGTTATCAGTAGTCCATTCCGAATGAAAAAAGTCCAAAAAAAGAGCTCTTTTTGAAATGCTTATAACTTCTGAATGAATTAATTTTTTGAACTAACTTAACGATTTTCGAAATTGTTAAGAATTTACCTTTCTACAGATGTACAAATATGTGGGGGTCCAGTGGAAGGTTTGGCCGCTATTCCAGAACTTCCGGTAGAAAAAATTCTTACTTCAAAAAAGACATCCAATTTTGGCTTTGCATCGCTGTATCTCGCTTACCAATGGACCGATTCTCAAAATTCAAATTTTAGTTTTTTTTCGTCAACTTTATTATTATTTTCATTGAACATACTTGGTTCCTTAAAAATCTCAGTTCTTCAGTATATCGTAATGAATCTCACATCTTTTTTGCCATTTTTCAAACTTCCCCTCGAGTTGGTAGGCTTACGGGATTTTGTTAGCGTGATTTCTCTAAAAATTGAACTCAAATTGGCCACTTTTTATATACCTAGAGATTCATTAGAGTCTCCTCTTTCGATGGACATACTTTTTGTGTAGTGTTTCGAAAATTTGTAACAACGTTTTTCGAATTTATTGAAAGCTGTCAGATTTCAATCAGTTTGGCCGACATTTTCAGCAGGTTGGTGTACAAATCTCGCACCCCTCACGTAGCCGCGGGAGAAACAAATCCTTTAGCTCTCTTTTGTCGCTCACCAAATCTACCTACCACCCCACCCAGCAGCAGGAGGAACTGACATCTCGCCGCATGGCTTAGGTAATGAATTGTGCTGATGCTGATAACGTAATAAATGTTTTATTTTTGTAGGTATTGTTTGAATCTTTTTTGATATTTTTTATTACATAGGTAGGGTAAATGAGCCTAATTTCGCTATATTTTGTCAGAGGTTTTTAGATTTGATATTATTGCGCCGAATCTTTAATACTTAGATATACAATTTTTTGGTAACTACATTCCAATTTTTTTTCTGAACTCTGTTTTGGTTTGAAATAATCATTTCAAGCCTTAATTTACGAGAAATATCATGTTTTATCAAGTGTGTCGATGTTCCTAATATGGCACTAATTGTTCCTAATGTTAACATATGGGTGTTCCTAATGTTAACATATGAGGAAAAATGTATCCGCGTACCCAAATATAACACTTTTTGTTCCTGATTTTGCATATGGGTCTGTTTTTTAATACTTTAAAAAGAAAAATCTTAAAACTCACCTTTTTATAAATATAACAACGTTTTTGGAATATGAATAGGGAAATAAGAACTATTTAAACCCTACACAATATTCCTTACGCTTACGCTATTTACGCTAGTTTTGAAGAAAATAGTGAATATTGAGCTCATTTAAATTCGAACTTTACCTTTTCCAATGAATACATTTATTATATTTCAAAAAGTAGAAAATTCATTGTAATGGATACAAATAAGTTCAGTTAAACAGAGCATCATGCATCATGCAACAGCATTGTTAGATGCAACATTTGGGTACACTTATTTAACTTTTATTTTAATATAATTGATTAAAATTATCATTTAATGATAAAAAACAACGATGATGCCATAGTTTCTCACATCGTGAGAGAGTTTTATGAAGTTTTTGAATCTCATAGAAAATTCGAAACATCGAAATTTTTACATTTTTGATGCCGTAAAAAACTTTACACAATGGGATGGATTGACTTAGTGATATTACCTATGAACTTTATATGGAATTTATTATCCTACATCAACACTGTTGGTGTATGAATATTTTTCGAACAATCATTTAATTTTTTAAAATAAATATTTTTAAAATTCCGTTACCAGTCTGGGCTAAAATGCATCGACATGGAAATCAATGATTTACAGTTTAAATCTTGTTTCCATATGCTAGAATATGATGTGAAATTTTTGTAGTATTATTTATCCCTAAATGCATCAGCACCCTTCTGCTTTCTTCTAAAAGAAAAAAATATAAACTTTAATTCTAACAAAATCTTAAATAACTGCAGATCGTGCTTTATGCGTAACGACATCACAAATATGTCAAAAACTTTTCAAATTTTTTTGTTTGATTTTTCATTAAGAACAAAGGTTTTTGCAACTTAGATACCCCTTTTTCTTAGTAGGGTGAAAATCGCATGTTATGTAAATTTGAAAATAACTGGTGAAACCAATTATTTTTCTGACTACGTTAATTTGATGTCCCATTTACCTTAAAACTTTTTATGTACAAACGGTAGGATTATCAATGGACATTAGGGTTTAAGAAGCAATTGAAGTTTAAAAGTGTTGCATAATGCCCCAAAAGACGGTATACAACGTATTTTATTCAGATTTTTTTTTTATTTTTCCTTTCGATTCTGTTCTCGTTAAGAAGCTCTCTGTAACTCGATGGTTTCCTTCTCTGTCGCGAAAGGTGCGTTCCTTACAACCTGGCGAAAATATTTTTTCAACATTTTAAGCTTTGAGATATACTGAAGTAAAAAAAAATCATGTTTTATTAGCTCAAAACATTTTATTTTAACAGATCGTTGAAAATTATGTTAAAACACAATCCTTTCAATCAAATTTATTTCAAATACATTCTATGACTTTGATATAATTTGGAAAACTTTGACTATGTCCATAATTAGGAACACATTGAAAATAGTGTTCCTTATTGTGGACATATGCTTTTTTCAGTTTTTACACGAACAAAACATGGTTCTAACATACTTATTACTTAAATCATGATAAAAAACAATCCGACAAAAAATTTCAAAAAAATCGGTTGACAAATTCAGCTTTAATCTTCTATTTCTAAACAGGTGTTTTTTAAGAAAATTGCTAACAATTCCATTCAATTTAGACATACTTGGAAACAATCCGGATTTCACGAAAAATCTTGTGAATTAGAAAGCTAATTTGTTAGTAAAATGAAAGTTCAAATGATCCTTTACATTATCAATTTTTTGATAATTGTGATAAGTGAAAAATAACGTCAAAAACAGGCAAAATCGAACAGTATGTTAATATTAGGTACACATGCCACATTAGGAACACTTACCCTACCTATATTTTATGGATGGTATTATACATTGATCCATTTTATTCAAGCACAATCTTCTGCAAATGTGAAATTTATTATTTTTATAACATTTTATTCTATTTTTATTATAGTCGTTTTAACACCTTTATGTCATTCGCGACGTATATCAACGATACAGTTGGCAGACAGTCATGGAAAAACTTATCCGGTACAACTGTGCCCGAACTCACGGATTTCTGATTTCAATTTTCAGCTTGAGATTTCAGATTCAGATTTCAGATTCAGATTCCAGATTCAGATTTCAGATTCAAATTTCAGATTCAGATTTCTGATTTCAGATTCAGATTCCAGATTCAGATTTCAGATTCAGATTTCAGATTCAGATTCCAGATTCAGATTTCAGATTCAGATTCAGATTTCAGATTCAGATTTTAGATTCAGATTTCAGATTCAGATTTCAGATTCAGATTTCAGATTTTTGGCGGCAGAGCTTAATCTCGGGACATCGAAGATATCATCTTCCCTTATTTTCAAGTTTCACTTGTATTTTAAATATAATGCTCGACGGAATTTAGTGTAAGAAATAATACTTTTCAAAAATATTCGAATAAGTTAAATAGGTGATACAACTGAAAGAAAGATTGAAGCACTTAACTGGTTATGATAAATATTTATTAGCAAATCAATGACGATCCTACAATAAAACATTCATAACATAGGTATCGGCATGAGCAAAATCAATCAAAATTCAATCTACAAGCCACGCGGCACGACGATTCCTCCTGTTGCTGCTGGGAGGTAAGTTTGGTGAGCGACAGGAGAGCTAAAGGATTTCGTTTCTCTTGAGACTACGCGAAGGGGTGCTAAAATAGTACGCCAACCGTCTGAAAATGTGTGCTGGACTGGTTGAAATCTGACAGGTTTCAGTATATTGGAAAAATGTTGTTACAAATTTTTGGAAAACTTCATAAAAAGTATACCAATCGAAAGGGCAGATTCTAATGAATCTCTTGGTATATAAAAAGTGGACAGTTTTAGTGGAAATTTCCGAGAGATCACCATGACAAAACCCCGAGAACCCATCAACCAAAGCGAGAGTTGAAAAATGTCAGAAAAGTTGTTAGTTTCATTCAGATATACTGAAAAACTGATTTTTTTTAGAAACAAAGTTTGTTCTATGAAAATAATAATAGAGTTGACGAAAAAAAACTAAAATTTGAATTTTGAGAATCGGTCCATTGGTAAGCGAGATACAGCGATGCAAAGCCAAAATTGGGTGTCTTTTTTGAAGTAAGAATTTTTTCTACCGGAAGTTCTGGAATAGCGGCCAAACCTTCCACTGGACCCCCACATATTTGTACATCTGTAGAAAGGTAAATTCTTAACAATTTCGAAAATCGTTAAGTTAGTTCAAAACAATAAATCGTTCAGAAGTTATAAGCATTTCAAAACAAGCTCTTTTTTTGGACTTTTTTCATTCGGAATGAACTTCCGGTAATTTCCTAAAATATATTGACTTAATTTTATAACGTTGAGAAACTAGATAAATTTACCTAAACAACGAATATAATATCATCAAAATCGGTTATTATTTGTGGCCAGGGGAGCGATAACAAACTGCAGGTCAAATAGTCCCGAAATTTTTTTTACAGATATTTTGCGAACGGCATGGGAAGGTTAATTATAATTCAAATGACTTAGATAGATTTTACTTTTGGAGTGTCAAATTTACACTCCTAGTGCTGATAAGGGTAACGAAATCTAATGCGGATGAGGGTAAAGAGTTTGTGGACGATTTTGAACAAAACGGAAAACATGATGTTCAGAATAAAAAAAGAGCTGTTTTACTGTTTTGGAATTTGGCTGGATCCCCCCCCCGAAATATCGTCGAAGCCTTACAAAGCGGTGGTCAGTAAATCATTAAGACCAATAAACTTATTCTACCTCATGATAGTTTGTCTTAATAATTTATATCAAATAAACCATGAAGTGGAGTTTCTCCCTAAAAGTATGCAAATTAGTACACCGATTGCAACTGAGTTGAGTAAAAAAAATTGAAATATGAAATTTCAATCGTAAAATGATCTTGAAATTACCATTTTCTCAACTCATATCGGTATTTTAAGATTTAAAAGTAAAGTGAATTTCTATTAGTGCAGGTCACTGCACTTCAAAGAGAAATCCGATGAGAAAAAAATTATTTTATCAAGATTGGAGATCGAGTACGCTGCTTTACGAGACTCTGCATTTAAACGATATATTTCGAACATTCAGCGAGAAGTTAAAGAAAATCCATCGACGTTTTGGAAATTTATCAACAGCCGATGCCATTCGAATACTATTCCATCGTCTGTATCATTCCAAGGACGCACGTCAAGTTGTATCAAAGAATCAGCTTTTTTATTTGCCGAATTCTTCAGCAGCGTATATACCTCGACAACTCCAGACTGCTCCGATTCCTATTTTGGAACTCTGCCCAACTATGACATTAGGTTTCCGCAACCGCTTTTAACTGAACAGGAAGTTACAAGTGTTTTGGGTACTCTCGATCCATCAAAAGGTGCAGGGCCGGATGGAATTCATCCGTCATTATTCTCGAGAATTGCAGTTTCCCTCGCAAAGCCGCTTTGTCTGTTATTTAACCGATCAATCTAAGAAGGAGCTTCTCCGAGCCTTTGGAAAACCGCGTCAATTGCACCGATTCATAAGTCTGGAAATGCACATCAGGTGGAGAACGACCGACCGATTTTAATTCTCTGCTGTTTTTCCAAAGTGCTAGAAGTCCTAATGTACGAAAGGTTTTATGCGGCAGCTACTCCGTTGCTAACCGAGGTACAGCACGGTTTTATTATGAAAAGATCAACGTTGACCAACTTGATGTGCTATGCCAGTGACCCACATGCCGCAATTAGTAAAAAAATGCAAGTGGATTCTATATACATCGATTTTGCCAAAGCCTTCGACAAAGTTCTTCACATTCTCGTGCAAGATAAATTGAGGCGCTTTGGATTTCCAGAGTGGGCAACTAAATGGTTATTTTCATATCTATTAAATCGTCAAGGCTATATAAATATTCGTGGCACACACTCCACTGTGTACGAAATACCGTCCGGAGTTCCACAAGGCGAGGAGGAGTTCCACTTACAGGGCTGGTAGCAAGTCACTTTTTAGTGACTTGGTCACTTTTTTTGGGTCAGTCACTAAAAAGTCACTTTTTTCATCATTTGTCACTAAAGTCACTATTTTCTGAAAAATGGTCACTTTTATCACCAAAAGTCACTTTTTTCACCGATAATAAACCAATGAAAGAGTAATTTGAATTGCGCGTGTTAAAATTGACGGTAGTAACGGTAAATCACTTGATCAGTCAGTTAGAAATTTTTTTCGCCTCCGGCGGAATTTCGGCATTAATCACCCTTGGCTTGAGACATTTCGATCTACGACATTGTTTGACTTCGTGAATTGAAACTAACTTTGATTGTAGATTCTAGTTTTTAGTTCAATCAACCTTTTGTATTGGAACTCAAAACTTGATATACAAAAACCCTATCTCGTCTTTAGTTAGAATGGGTTTTTATTAAGAATTGTAATTAAGATTGAGATTGAAACGAACCATTTTCTTTTATGAAAAAAAATCTTTTATGTCATAACAAATGTTATGATGATATGAAATATTCTTTAAAAAACAATTTCAGACTCAATTTTATTTCGTGTTTTTTGTTCTTCTAAATACTTAAAAAAAGGGTTGTACAAATTTACACAAGGCCACAAAAATTACATTTTTTTTAGGTGCAATGAATTTAAACGATAATTTCAACTAATTTGGGTTCCCCGAATCTAAATATGTATGCAATATTTCTATCAGCTTTTATATTTATTATTATTTATTTCGTCTTTGGTTTAATTACCGTACAGACTGATGACTTAAAAACTAGGAAATTCTTCTTAAGCCTATTTTAAAACGACGTTTGCACATATTAAAATTAAACAAATTATACACTAAATTAAAAAGTTCACAACAGTTGTCAATAGGGTGGTTTTGGCCATAGGCAGTACGGTTATGAGGAATTGAAAGAAACTGACGTTGTCGAAGTGTTCTCGTTGGTACATAAATGTTAACACGTTGTAGAATGTAAGCACAGTCAATACGGTTGGTCAATGTGTCGAAATTAAAACCTTGCTGCAGTTCGATGCGCCGCTTTTCGAGTGAGTTTAGACATATCAGAGACCTTTCCTCGTACGGTGGGTTTTTTATTGAAATGAAAATAATTTAAAATCTTTAGAGAAGTTTTTGCACTTTCTTTTTACAAAAACTCAAATCAAAAACATATTATTTAGAAATAAAAGTTTTATATGAATTAATGAGCTTTAAATAGAATCAAGTTTTTTTTACACTTTCTGATGTGATGTCAAAAATACTTGTAATGACATTTTTCCATAATCAGTTATCTATCAATTTTACTAGTAATAAACTCTTTATTACCAAAACTAAATGGCCGAATTTGACAAAATTTCTAGTTGAGGTCACTATTCACCAAATCAATAATTGAAAAAATAAGCACCAAAATGGTTATGATGAAACATGTTCATTGAAAAAACTCTTCCTGAAATGTTTTTAAAAACTAATCTTTTTTACTGCCATACTGTTTTTTCAATTTTTAAAAAAAACTACCGAATTTTATTGTACAGTTTTTTTTTTCAATTTTATAATCAACTTGCCGGATTTTTTTAATCAAACTTTTTAAATTTTTAAGACATATTTTTAACAATTGTTTCCTTGTTTTTAAATTCTAAATTTTCGTGTTCTTCAACCATAAGCCTTTAACTCCAAATTATAAATAAAAAAAAACATAATTTCAACCTTCTGTTCTTTCAGGACCCAATATTTTAATCAAAAGAGACAAAATACTCAGAGCTTGTAATTCAAAGCTTAAAAACCTGCGATTGAAACTTTAAAAACTTTTTATTAATGTTTTTTATATGAAATCATATTTTTGGATCGATCATGATTTTTAAATTAATCCAAAAAGTTTGAAAAATTGTTCTAAGTAGCAACTTTCAAAATAAATTTTATCTATAACTGACACTTTTAAAATTATTATAAAGATATTCTACTTTTTATAAAATTAAATTAAAACATCAAACATTGAAAAAATTCTGTTCAAAATTCATTTCTTATTCAGTAATCGGTAATTTGCATTTTAAATCGTGATTAAATATTTTTTGTTCAAATTAAAAAATTACAGCGGAATTTCTCACTAAACTTCCAGTTAAAAATGAGGAAAAGAATTCCAAATTTAGATGAATAAAAATTAACAATTATTATCATTTTCCTAACATCTATTCATGCTAAGTTTTGTACAAAATTTGACATTTATTTTAGAATTCAGATATTTTTTAATTTTAAATTTGCTAAGAAATTCTTTTGAAACTAATTTATTTCTTACTTTCTTGACAAAAACTAAAAAAATGACTGAGAAAATTTTGTTTATCAGTCATTTTTTTAGTTTTTGTGTTGAACATGAGTGACAAATGGTGTAAGAAAACCCTTTCCTTTTCAATTGTTTATTTTTGGTATTGTTAATCATTTTATCTAAATTTGAAATTTGAAAACCCCCCGGAAGGGTCCATCGCACCGGAGCGACTGGTCACATTTTTTGTACTTCAAAGTTATTTTTTCGTTCTACATAGTCACTATTTGGTCACTTTTTTCGGTCCTCAAAGTCACTATTTGGTCACTTTTTTTCAAATTTTGGTCACTAAAGTCCCTACTATTTCATTGTTAAACCGCTACCAGCCCTGCACTTAGGACCTCTAATCTTCGTACTCTTCATAATCGACCTGGCTACTTTCCTTCGATCGGCTAAACTTATGTTTGCAGACGACTTAAAAATCTATTGAACCATCGACTCCAGTGTGGATTGCGCAGCGCTTCAAGAAGACATGAGTAGAGTAATCGCATGGTGTGAGAAACACGTAATGGAAGTTAACGCTGAACAATGCAAACGTATCAGCTTCTTCAAAACCAGAACCACAGTTGTATTAAACTACGCTCTAGACCAGGGGTGAGCAACCTTTTGAAGCAACGGGCCACTTTTAATTTGAAATTCTTTCTGCGGGCCGCATTATAATAAAATTTAGGTAATAATAGTTTACAGAGTTTTACGCAATTTTTCATAACGACAAATTTCTGACAAAAACAAAACTGGAAAAGGATAAATAAAACGAATTCATATACTTGCATAAACATTTTTTTCAAATTTAAGGTGATTAAGGATTAAGCTAGCCGAAGTTGAATAGGTTCATCACTCAATTTGATCATTCCTCAATAATTTAATTGTTTTACTGATTTGAAAAATAAAAAGAATATTATTTTTTTACCAAAAAAAATCATTTGCTTTCCTTTTATATATTAATAACGAATAATTTTGAAAGTCTTTCTATGGTTCGTAAAAAGATTTGAACCGTTTTCTAAGAAAATCCCTTTTTTGTTCGAACCGATGCGGTGGTATTTTTTGTCATCACTTCCATTTGAAAGTTCCGTAAAGCATGGTTGTTTTTTCGGTGCATATTTTCGAAATGTTTTTTCAATAATAATTTAAATTTTGTCGTGAAGCCTCTATTTTTTGTTCTATAAACGGTATTTTTTTTAATTTGAAGTTTCGTATGAAATCATCGCATTGAAATGTTGAGCAAGGTTTCAAAATCATGAAAAATTCTTTATTTCACAGATTTTTAATCAGATTTTTCAATGTTACAGGTTACATTTTTCATCCTGGAATTTTTCTACAGATTTCACAAATTTTATCAATTTAATTTAGATTCATCTTGGTTAGGCTTTCTATGGCTGAATCATAAAAGTCGTATGACTTGGGTAATATTGATTGCTAATTTTGAAGAAAAATCACTCAATTTAATCAATGATTGGCATGATTTCCCTAAGAAATTTCTGGATATATAACACATCACACGTAACACAAAACAACAAAATTCACATTTTTCCAAGGAGAAAGGAATCTCAGAACTGATTTTTATTCAAGGGGCTGAATCCCAATATTCAATTAGTTTTTTTTGTAAGCTCAATTTTCGAGATAACTTAAAAAAAATTGGTAGAAAATAAGTAATTTAATTTGTGTACTTTTTGACAGCAATGTAAAATACAAATACTTATTGACTTAATGATCAACTTTCCTAAAGACTGCAAGTAAATTTTAGCTCTGAGAAAAAAAGTAATGGAAGTTTTCTTTTTGTTATTTTTTTACAAACCTGCATAAAACCGCATTTTTGATGAAATTTCAAAGGAAAATGAAACTTAATTGAATCTTTGATATTTTTAAACCCGAAAGTCAAATCATTTCGCAGTCTTCAACAAAGTTTTTGAATGAGTTAAAATCTTAAATATACAATATTCAATAACTTTCTTTAATGATGTCAGAAGAAGTTGTAATCTTATTTTTAGGAATTCTATATATTATGGAATTAAATTTTCGAAAGCGTTGTACAGACTAGTTCACTTTTCGGCTTCTTTCGCTGATCACAACGCCACTTACAAGGTTTGATCCTCATTCATTTTCAAGTACTCTGGCCAAATTTGAGCTCATTTGAGTAAGTTTCCAGCGTGCGCTAGAAGTTTTATTGAAAAAAGTCCATTTTTCTGGAAAATTTTCGTAGATGTGTTCTAGCAAGCTGTTGTTAATATAAAATGGTAATTTTATAGTGCTCGGTGATTGGTATGACAAGCATTCGTATGGACCTGTTTTAGATAATTGACTAAATCAAACCGAAAAAATTTAAAAATTCATAAACTACCAACTTTTACAGAAAATTTAGTTCCAAGTTGAGAGCTTAAAATCAGTAGTAAATAGAAAAAAAATATTTTTGATATAAACTTTTCATAAAAAGATAGCCTTATTTATAACCTTTAATTTGATGTATAACACTTAATGATCGCAAGAGTGCTAGCAAAGTTATTCAATTATCTATGCAACAAATTTGATTTGATAAAATATTTTTCATTCAAGTTTGCTCCACACCAACTTGTGCACAAGAAAGGATATTTTATTCAATCAAGTACCCCATGACGGGGCCAGGAGTTAAAAAAAAGCGCGCGCTTTGATCAAGTTGTAAGCAAGTCCTCTTGATGCCACGTTTTGCAGGTTGCATGATGCTAAAACTTGAATGGAGCTAACATTATGATTCAAAGAATGTGATGTGAATGTTTGAATATCTTTGCTTGTACTGTTGCGATAATTAAGTGTTATACATCAAATTAAAGGTTATAAATAAGGCTATCTTTTTATGAAAAGTTTATATCGAAAATATTTTTTTTCTATTTACTACTGATTTTAAGCTCTTAACTTGTAAGTAAATTTTCTGTAAAAGTTGGTAGTTTATGAATTTTTAAATTTTTTCGGTTTGATTTAGTCAATTATCTAAAACAGGTCCATACGAATGCTTGGCATACCAATCACCGAGCACTATAAAATTATCATTTTATATTAACAACAGCTTGCTAGAACACATCTACGAAAATTTTCCAGAAAAATGGACTTTTTTCAATAAAACTTCTAGCGCACGCTGGAAACTTACTCAAATGAGCTCAAATTCGGCCAGAGTTCTTGAAAATGAATTAGGATCAAACCCTGTAAGTGGCGTTGTGATCAGCGAAAAATGCCGAAAAGTGAACTAGTCTAATTGTACATACAAGAATATCTTGGCAATATCTGAGTGCTTGATTGAATGAAGGATAGTTAATTGATTGAAAATCAGCTTTTGGATTTTATGTAAGTTTATTGATTTATCATAAGGTTGCCAGATTGCTCGGTTTTATCCAAGTTTGCCCGAATATTCAACACAAAATTTGACAAAAGTCCGGCCCGGCCCGGTTGCCCGGATTTCATTGAAAAAGGCCCGGATCTTACCCTGATTTATTAACTTTATTTGCTAAAACAAACAAAAAAACAAATTGTGTTGTAATTTTTTTTTAATTTTTGCATCCTAAATGACATTTTTTGAGCTAGTTTTATAAAAATAATTATGAGAAATTTTTTGAAAGTCTTAAATACGATTTAAAAACGGCTGATCAAAAAAAAACTATTGTTTTCAAGTTTTTTTTCTTGATTTGTGTCGAGTAATTTCTGGATTTTGACCAAATTTGCCCGGATATTTCCCGGATTATTGGTCGATATTTTAATATCAAATGCCCGGATTTTGCCAGGTTTTTAGATAAAATAGCCCGGATTTGTCCGGCCCGGGTAGGTGCTGAAAAAATTCTGGCAACCTTATTTATCAACCCACTCAATCAAAACTAGAAGTGATAGACGAAATCTGTGAAATATTTTGAATTTGGTATGCCAAAATCAGGTATTGAAACATAGTCACCAAAAATGCAGTTCGTTATAAACTTTTGGGGGTGGATTAAAGAATTATAGGTATTGTTTTTGCGAGAAATCAAATTTCGCTGAGTCATGTCGATAAGAAATCTATAATCGTTTATCCAGTCTTTATTATAAAACTTTTCGTATGTCCGGAATTAATCAAGAATAAAAATATTTAACTTCATCGTACAATTTTAACTTTGCTTAAAATGAAGAATAATAACTTAAGTAACTAAATATTACATTTTTTCAACAAATAATATTGTATAAGTGCCTTTGAAAGAGCTTGAATCCTACAAAAAAGTCAACAAGTGGCGTGCATATCAAGTTATTTGTATTTCAATTTTTTGGTTAGTAGGGACTGCTATTTTGTGATAAATAACAATCTATCGTAGAAAAAAATCGTGGAAATAAATTCAATTTGAGATAAGCTCCGCGGGCCGCACAAATATGTCTCGGGGGCCGCATGCGGCCCGCGGGCCGCGCGTTGCTCATCCCTGCTCTAGACGGTACTCCACTTGAAAGAGTGACTAGCATAAAAGACCTGGGAGTAACCTTCGACCAAAAGCTCTCGTTTACCCAGCATATCGCCACTACAACAGCAAAAGCTTTTGCTTTGCTTGGATTTCTCCGACGAAACACTTTTAGCTTTGAGGACCCGTACGCTTTGAAAGCAGTGTTCTACTCATTAGTCCGCAGTGTCTTGGAGTATGCGGCACCAGTTTGGGCGCCTTACCAGACCACTCCGTTCATGTAGAAAGAGTTGAAAAAGTTCAGAAAAAAATTCTTCGCTATGCGTTGCGCCGACTGCCCTGGCAAGATTCCGTAAGGCTACCGCCTTACACACAAAGGTGTGGCTTGCTGTCGATGACATCGTTGAGTCAAAGAAGAATGTTCCTACAAAGAACGTTTGTCTACGATATCCTGTCAAATAATATAGACTGCCCGCAACTGCTTCAGAGTCTAAGTTTAAGCGCTCCAGCTCGCCGACTGCGTCACCAAACCACCTTTTGGATGCCAAGAAGCAGAACAGTATTTGGACAAAATCATCCGCTGAATCGATGCTGTCAAGTTTTCAACGAGGTATCGCACCTGTTCGACTTTAATGTTTCAAAATCTGTGTTCAAATGTGCAATCCGTGACGTTACCTAGTTTTAATTATGTTTTATCTATTAATTTTAATATTCGGTCTGTATGACAGCAGTCAAAGACTTCAAATAAATAAACACTGTACATTCATGTCTCACTCCAGCGGTGACCGAGATTGGAGCAGACAAGACACCGTTCGTGCAAGACCTTGCACAAAAATGCCTCGTACTGTCGTAGATGTTTTCGTGGTTCAGTCGGTGGAAGCTTTTTCAAAATCAACGAACACCAGCAGAAGAGATTCCTTGATTTTGTTGATTTCCTTGTGTCCTGTTCAGGATCACTTTGCAGAGTACTTTGAGGGTTGTACAGATCAACATTATGCCTCGCCAGTTACTGCACTCTGTCAGGTCTCCTTTCTTCGGGACCTTTACGAGGATATGCTGCATCTAGTCGGCCGGGAATGTTGCAGTATTCAAGATGTCAGCAAAAAGACGATGCAACATTTGTACTGACCAGGCGGGATTAGGTTTTCAGCATTTCAGTATGACTTCAGCAGACTGTGTCTTGTATTTTCCACTGTTAGGTCAGGGGACTTCGCTCAGTCCCAATATCTAGCTTGAGGCGGCTGGCTTCTCTAGCAACTTGAACCAGCTTACCTGGCTGGGCAAGAGTCAACACATTCCAAGGTCCAATTCTAGTCCGTGGCAATACTCGGAATAAACAAATACGGTATAACGTTAACAGTTTTTACTGATCGTTCGGTTATTTTTACCGAAAAAATTGTTTAACCGCATAAATTGTTACACATCTATCACTGATTAACTAAGTTCGATTTAAATGCATGTTATTTTAACTTTGTTATTTTTCAAATATCATCATTCTTCCCTCTTTCTCCACACAGCTTATGGGCCCCGTTCCACGTGGTTGCGTTCAACACCATTGTATTCCTGTTGGCCATGGCTCATCTGAAGGCGGTCCTACTGGATCCGGGGACCGTTCCGCTGCCGCAGACTCGCATCGACTTTTCCGATCTGCACTCGGAGCGGAACTATCAGCGTGAGCACGAGGAGTGGACCGTCTGTACCCGGTGCGAAACTTACCGGCCACCGAGAGCCCATCACTGCCGAATCTGTAAGCGTTGCATCCGCCGAATGGACCACCACTGTCCGTGGATAAACAATTGCGTCGGGGAGCGCAATCAGAAGTATTTCCTTCAATTTTTGGTGTACGTTTGCGCTCTAGCTTTGTACTCGATTTTCCTGATCATCACATCGTGGGTGTATCCCTGTGAGACTTGCTCGAGTACGGTTCCGGAGACGCAAAGCCGCATATTGCACAGCGTGCTGTTGCTGTTGGAATCGGCTCTATTCGGGTTGTTTGTAATCGCCATCATGGTGGACCAGATGCATGCCATCCTATATGACGAAACGGCCGTCGAAGCTGTCCAGCAGAAGGGACCCTATCGAAGCCACCGGCCAAAGATGGCCCTGTTGGCTGAGGTTTGCGGTCGGGGTCACCCGGTGATGTGGGTCTTTCCCTGTACCAGCTTGAATCGAAAGCATCATGACACTCCGCTTTTAAGTCATGATGTTTAAAAATGTAGGAAAGGCTTTCTGGCGGCATATAAGCTTACATTATCGTTAGGTATTCCAGCACCCTCTTGCTTTACTTCTCTTATTTATCCACGCTTTTTCGGTCTTTCCGTTACCCGTCTGTCTTTTTCTCTGTATCATAAATGATTTCCGGCTTATACTGGTGTAAAGTAATTTGAAAATGGGATGGAACTCAGCATCGTTTAGCATACCGAGCGCGACATAAAATATTTATTTGCACGTTATAGTACCGAAACATACATGTACCCACGAGACGGTTTCCCGAATGTGTGTAATTTTTTTTTTGAATCGACCACGTTGCTTCGTCAGGAGCAAGCTTGTGGGACAATTTTCACAAATGCAGTGAAATAAAATAATTGTGATTGCAAAGTATTTTCTGTTATTTTTTGTTTTCACTTTTTAGGGTCATGACACAGTTATGTTAAATAACGTTATCGAACGTTTGTCACTTCGAGAGAGGGTCAAAATGCAGACTTGGAATTTGAAGTTGATAAATCAGAATCTAGATTGAGAATTTCCAATCATAATTGATGAAAAACTTCAAATGAACAGCCAAACAGTCAAGTAAGCAACAGTCTCAAATTTGATGTCACAGTAGTAATGTTTCGATAATTGGTTTTGAGGGAATTGGTTTTCGTCTAAAAGCTTGGGAGATACTTCTGTTTAAAATTAGTACATATAATTAAAATAAATGCACATGGGAAATTGGTTTAACAATATTGATGAAAATTAATTGAATTTAACAAAAAATCTAGCATCACTAGAAAGGTTGTTAGGTTATCTCTTGTCAAAGATTATTTCTATTTAAAGAAGTGTGTCGAAGACCGCATAAAGATTACACTTTCCAGAACAAAGCTAAGAATAAGTTTTCGGTTCAACATTCCTTTTAAATTTCTATATTTCACCGATTTTGCAGCTGTATTCTAGGGTGTTGCCAGAAATTTGTGGAAAGGATTTAAATTATTTTTTCACCCAACCATGGGATTTCAAAAAGCAGAATTGATTCGAAGCAGTTCAAATGAAATCAAGTATTGATTTTTTGACATTTAGGCATAAAAGTGTCAAAAAAGTAAAAAAACCTGGCTTATTAATTTATAACCAATTTCTCATTATTTCAAATTTTTTTGGATTTATATAGAAAACAAGTTTAATAAATCCTAGATACTTCAAGTAAATTTGTGAAAATCGGTTCAGTGATTGGCAAGTAACAGCTGTTTGTATTTCAAGAGTTCCAATATTTTGCTTAACGTTGGCCTTCAAAGTGTTAGTTGACTCAAACCGTTTTTTTTTCAAAAACACGCCATAGCATCTTAAGTTTATTCAGATACGGTTCAAATCAAGACAAAATATAAAACGATACGTACAATACTTCGTAAGATCCAATAAACAATAGACCAGAGCAAAACATCAATTATCATCAACATTTATCACTCAGCATAAAATTGTCCAATATAAAAAATATTGAACACCTAATAAACAATCATCATTTAATCTATGAAATATTTCGGCTTTCAAAATTGAAAAACTATCAAAACTTAGTCAAAAAAAAAAATTGGAGAATATTGTATGTGCATTGGATCAAATCCTAAGCGAGCTTTCCATGAAGTTCCAATCTAATCACTCTTACCAGACAAAGATTTTTCAAGCAACAAACGAACAAACTCAACGTTTTCCATCCCCCTTTGTAATAACTTGTTGTTTAATATTTAAGTGTTTCAGTTGTACATATTTGCGTATGATTTTTGTTCAATATTCCCGAGCGAGTGTGTGGATAACAGCAACGGTTATAGTTTCTATTTACGATTGCGGTGGGCAGAAGCTTGATACTTATACGTTTTGTAGCGCGTAATTTGAATTTTAGTTTGGCTTACATCTTCCAAAAACCGATACCTTTTTGATACTACCGATTTTCCTATTGAACTGTAAGCGAAACAAAAACAAATAGAACAATGTAACAATCGAGGAAACATTCATTAAAATGTAAGCAATAGGGTATAGTTAAAACAAAAAAGAACTTTGCTTAAAGTAACTAACTGAATGTAGCTTTTGTATATAAAAAATATATACGGATGTTCAAAACTATTGGGTTGAATTCTGTTTCCGATATTAGCTCAAAAAGACCATACTGCATTCGCGCTACGTGTCTATCACAGTACATACATTTTAGGCAGTAGTGGAGCAACTTTAACGGCGTGAGATTCGATGGCATAAAACCAAGACAACATAAACCCTAACTGGCACCGGTGCCACCAGAATAGAACCCTTAGTTATAAAGTAAATGATAAAGAAAGTTCGAGAGATTGAAACAAAAAGGGCAAAGACTTTATATAAGATAACTTTAGAGAAAGCACAGGTTGATATGAACTATAAATGTAATGATTGAAAATGCAATTATCGAAATAGAATCACCCACACTCACCTACACAAACACAAAAGAAAAAAAAAACCAAATCGCTAATTGTCGAACGTTGAAGTCGTTAAGAGGCGAAGAAGTCTGAGCAAATGAATGAAGTAAATTGAAACAGGACAGCAGAATATCGATAAGGAACACGGTACATTGAACTTTAAAACATATAGTTTGGTTAATCTAAGATGGGTAAGAACAGAGTTTTACATTTTTATATATTTGGAAAGGAAGAAAGTATTCATAACAAAAAATCTGTACGACTCGCAGTTCGTGATGGGATGGATGATGGGATGATCCACCCTGGTAATCAGGTTGGAATGAGCGAACTGATGAGATACATGTCGTAGAAACCCGACACACCGGCACATACACACACACACAAACACAAACATTACAAACATACAGAAAACATTACATTCTATATTGTAGCTCCAGTTTCTTGAAAACAGTGAATACATGTGCATACAGATGTGCAATAACTTGTACGAGCGATGGTTGTTTCTTTCTTGTCTTAGAAAATAATGAGAAATTCTTCTTGAGATATCTTAACGTGAACCAAAGCAAACATTGGCTTTAATTATAGAAAACGTATTTTTTCCATCCACAAATCAGTCAAAAAATGTCTGACAAAAGGAATAAAGAAAAAAAAGAATAAATGATCCATTTGTGTTTTGAAATCAGAATCTCACGATATTGTTTGGAGTTTTTGATTGAAATAGATTTACTCAAGGTGGGTATATATTCAGGAGGTGTTCCCGAATAACGAATTCCCGATTCAGCCATTTTGGCTATGTAGGCTATGCAACTATACGGAACTCATGAAGTTTGTTTACCAACAAGCTGAGCAAAAAATAAACAAACTCATTGAGAGCCCCGCTCACTCCTCGCCTACTTACTGTGAAAGTCGGAGAACCTAGTGTATCTAAGAACCTTGGATTTACTGAACTGTTCTTATCCTGAAGCACCTCTAACAGGCAACAGGTCTGCGCTTAGAAGAAAGGAAATAAGAAGTTGTAATTAAAATAAAAATAAACGGAATAGCGAAACTTATTAACGAGAACAACGACTCCTGGAAGTTGGAGATCTAATTCCATGCCCGTGAGCGAAGGTCTCTGTAGATATGTTTCGCCAGAGGTGAAACCGGAAGCTGCTGCCGATAATCGAAACATTGCCGAAATTGCTGGGACGAATCAGACCAAAGAGCATGGGCTATGAATGAGTTGCAGCTATGCCGCAGACAACACGGGCACATCCTGAATACCACCACGACGAAGAATATATGAGAGAATCTCAAGCGGCAACACAAAACTAAGACCGTTAGTTACAAGGTTTCTTGGGCATCCCGTTCCACTTAGTTTAACCACCGCGCTCGTAACGCCTCTGCTCTGCTCGTCTGCTGCCTACCGGATTCGCAGCGAACACCATCCGGCATTCTCGCAACATGTCCTGCCCAGTGCATCCCTCCAGCCTTCGCCACCTTCTGGATAGTGCGTTCGCCTTAGAGTCCCGTGAGCTCGTGGTTCACCCTTCGTCTCCTCACTCCGTTAGAATACTCCAAGTATACGCAGGTCCTCCTCGAGCAATATCTACGTCTCGTGCCTGCAGAGAACAGTCGGTCTAATGAGCGTCCTGTACAGCTTACACTTCGTGCGAGAACTAAGTCTTCTCGACCACAGTTGCTTGTGGAGTCTGTAGTAGGCAAAACTTTCGTTGATCATTCGCCGCCGGATCTCACGGCTGGTGCCATTGTATGCGGTCGCCAGTAAGCCGCGATAAACATAGTCTTCGACTATCTCCAGCTCTTCGACGTCGATCGTGACCTTGTTAATACTGGACAAGCGAGTTCGGAGAGGCATTCAAAATACACGCTCTGAAGCCTCGCATAGCAATGCAGGAGACGATACGTATACATTCATTCAAACCTCCCCTCCATGAGGAGGATCTGCTCTGTCTGAGAGACACTATTCGTTTGCTGCCCCGAACGAATTGAATTTGAATGACTCAAACCGATAGCTGTCGTTGAGGAGAACATCTTCAACCTCGCCGCAAAGATTGAGGCAACAACAACAACAACAACCGAACGTTTTGCATTGCACAGGCCCGCAACGTATGGTGCAAAGAGGAGGGAGGAAAAATAAACGAAAAAACTATACTCAACAAAATACAATCACTGGTTGACCGGAAGAGCAAATTGGTCGCCATGGAAGTTCGCAGCGAAGACATTTCTTCAGTGTTAAAAGTAACATTTCACTGCACTAAGTTAAATAAGAAAGTGAACTGAAATTAAAACCATTTTGTCATTCATCAGACAATATACTATAGATAGGTAGCAAATAGATTGAGGACAGCCTATTATATCTTGAGCGCCAGCATACGATTGTATGCAGTATGCATGGGGAGCTTTAGGTGGGAAATTTAAAGCTGTGCAATACGTGCGCGGCAGTGTATAAGTGTGTGCTATAGGTAATAGTAGGTAGGCGAATATAGAAATGAGAAACACGAAATAACTCTGTAACAATCGATAGAGCAACACGATCGCTTATGATGACCTGACGAGATAATGTTCAATAAAATTTATCTTTAACCTGGAAGCAAACCAAGTGGTTTTATTTTTGTATTCGATTCCAACATTCTGTAAGGACTTTGAGGCACAGTGGAGCCGAATCAAAAGCCGGACGGGACATTTGAAGACGTCGACGAAATTACGGATTTGAAAGCCAAGCTGAAAATCACCTTACTGGTGAATGCATCCCTGTACACCCATATCGAAGATGCGGAATCGGCTCACTACGAAGAAGAGACCTACGCTACTGTCGTTAGGTATAGTTCACTGCGATATCTCTTCGTCCTAGCCGCGAGGTACAATCTGGAGCTCGACCAAATGGACGCCGTGACCGCGTTCCTTGAAGGAAACTTCCACGAGGAAATATACATGGAGCAGCCGATGGGATTTACGGAAGGAACGAAGATGTGTAAGCTGAATAAAGCTTTGTACGGGCTTGAACAATCAAGCCGAGTGTGGAACCAGAAACTCGTCGCAGCGCTGAAAGGGTTTGCCTTGGTTTCGACGATGTACGATCCTTGCGTTTACGTGGATGTAGATGGCAATACACTTCTCATCGTTGTAATCTACGTTGATGACATTATCCTGTTGTCAAACAAACGGGCCAAAATGGACAAGCTGAAGGATCAACTAAGCAGCAATTTTCGCATGAAGGACCTGTGTACTGCGAATCACTGTCTAGGCATCCGCATTCAAAGGACGGCGGATGGAATTACACTGGACCAGGAAGCGTACATGGAGTCGGAGCTCAAGAGGTTCGGCATGGTAAACAGCAAGCCCGTGAAAATCTCCATGAACACAAGCGAGAGGTTGTCAAACGAGATGAGCACCAAAACCGAACATCTGATCTAATCTACGTGAGAACGGAGGAGCAAATGGCCGACGGGTTAACCAAACCTTTACAATCAACGAAATTTGAAATCAACCGAAGCAGTATGGGCATTACTACAGTGAGGGGCAAAATAAAGTGTCCAAACTATTTTTTTATCATTTCTTTCATTTTTCTGGTTGAAATTCACCGGAAACACATCGTAATCATTTTTAAAATATTGTTTATTATGTTCTTTTTAATTTTTGTTAATGTGGCGCTGGTAAAAAAAGAAAGTTTTTCTGATAGAAAAAAAAAACAAATAATATTCCAAAAAAAAAAATGGGCAAAATAAAGTGTCCAACTCAAAAATGTATATAATTTCGATAAGTTTCCATCGCGAGGCCCTTCGAATTTGTTTGTTTTGTGTATTTTGACGTTGCATAAACAACTGGCTTGGCTCTGGAGTATTCAAACAGGTGTCTACATTCGAATAAGTTGTAAAATATGGAGAACGCATAAATTTCTGGTTCCATTCCGTTGTCCATCCGGAAACTGGTTGTTCGTGATGTGAATAACGGTCAAACGCACCGGGAAGTGGCCAAGAACTACGAAATCAGCAAGACAGCGGTATCAAAAATCATGAAGAAGATGAAAACGTTCTTATCGGAGATGGATCGCTCAGGAAGAGGACTGAAGCCCAAGACAGATGCCAGAACGGACAAGAAAATCATTCTTGAAGTGAAGAAAAAAGCAATAATAACGATCCGGCAGATACAGGAAGAGCTCAAATTTTCGGTATTGCGTTGTACTATCCGTCGCCGCATCCATGCAAAGGAGTACCATAGAAAGATCGCAGTGAGAAGGCCTTTCATCAGCCAGGTGAATAAGGCTAAGCGGCTCAAGTTCGTCAAGGAACACGCCGATAAACGGCTCGAGTACTGGAAAACATTGTTGTGGCCGACGAATCCAAATACGAGCTATTCAACCGGAAGAAGCGGGATCATATGTGGCGCAAGTCGGGTGAGGAGCTCCAAGATCGCCATATCCAAAGAACAGTCAAGCACGGAGGAGGTAACGTGATGGTGTGGGGGTGCTTTTCTCGGGGTGGGGTGGGCAATTTGGTAAAAATTGACGGAATCATGACAGCTGAGTCATATTCCAATATCCTGCGGGAAAACCTCGAGGTACCCCTCATCAAGACGGGCCTCGAAGAGCGCTTCGTTTTACAGCAGAATAACGATCCGAAGCATACGGCCAATCTGATGAAGTCATTTTCCCGTTCCTGCCGCATAAAAGCCCTTGAATGGCCCCCACAAAGTCCTGATCTGAACCCCATCGAAAATCTGTGGGCCATCCTCGATGCTCTGATTGATAAGACTGGTGTGACAAATTAAAAATAATTATTTTGATGGCATGGAGCATGCGTGGGAGGAACTCGACCCACAACACTTGCACAACCTTGTTGAAAGTATACCGAAGCACTTGTAGGAGGTGTTGAAGGCCGAAGGAGGCCATACCCATTATTAAATAGTTCTTGTTTGCCTTCAGTTTGAATCAATTTGAAGCTGTACCGATCTGGACACTTTATTTTGCCCCTGTTTTTTTTGGAATATTAACTGTTTTTTTTTCTATCAGAAAAACTTTTTTTTTTTAACAGCGCAACATTAACAAAAATTGAAAAGAACATAATAAACAATATTTTAAAAATGATTACGATACGTTTTCGTTGAATTTTAACCAGAAAAATGAAAGAAATTGAAAAAAAATAGTTTGGACACTTTATTTTGCCCCTCACTGTACGTCTTCAGGAGGAGTGTTGAAATGAAGAAGTCGTAGCAAGCCAGATGAGTTGACTGGATCTGTTAGAAATTGTGCCCCGCATTTCGCCAACCGCTTGTCGAATAACACCTTAACCACCACTGCATACTATCCATCGTTACCTTAATCAGTCCCGGGAAAGCTGTTCTTGTCCATGCATTGTCCACAGCTCGTCACGGTCGATCGTGTCATATTCGGCTTCGAAATCGTTTAATGGATGGTGCGTAGGGACCCGATGTTCAAGGATTAGTTGTAGTGTGAGGATCTGGTCCATCGTAGACCATTTTTCTATGAAGCCGGCCTGACGACAAACCAAAAGTCCAGGAAATCAAAATATCGTTTGTTCTTCTGCGGTGAATCTGGTCGTCGAAAACATGATTGTGCGGCATGGCTTAAAATAACTCAAGAAGGAGACGGAGATTTTTCCCCTATTCCGATCAATACCAGGGCCTCGTTGGAAGCTTGCTGTATCTGACAGTGAACACGCGGCCTGACATCGGGATTTGCTAATAGATTCTCGGAAGGAAGGTGTCAAAATCAATCGAGGCAGACTGGACGGAGACAGAGCAAACCTTAACGAAACTGCGCATCTTATGCTTGATTTGGACGAGGATCCAGATGCATTAGCAGAATATGCTGACTCTGACTGGGCAAGCACGGTGCAAGACCGGAAATCGGTCTTTGGTTATCTGTTCAGGTTGGGTGGCGGAGCTTTCCGCGTAAATAAACTTGCGTGGTTCCTTCTTCAACCGAATCGGAATACATATCTGTGGTAACTGTGGTTGCGGAAACGCCTTTTTGACTTTGATGAACCGGTGAAAGGTCCAACTCGGATGAAAAAAGATAACAAGAGCTGCATCAAATTGGTGACCGGAAGCAGCGGGAAAAGAATCAAACACGTGCAAACAGACTATAATTTCATCAAAAACTTGACGGAACGCAAGGCGATCACTTGAGTATTGCCCAACAGAACATATGCTGTCGGACATTTTGACGAAACCGTTGAACCATGTCCGTTTTCAATAACTTCGAGCGAAAATCGGACACCAACCATCGGAGAGGACTGAAGAGGAGTGATGCAGTACACCGTAGCGATCAAGATATTACATACAACATACTTCAGTTGGCGTGTATAAAAGGGATTTTTTTTTAAATGAAACCAGGAAGATGATCGATTATCGGAAGTCAAAACGGAGAAGGGTTATATCAGATCAGGTGAACCAAACAAACAGAGATACGCGTGAAATAAAAATGCATGTTTTTTGAGACTGATCCCAAACTTCTAGCCGTTACAATATACTGCGGGGTAATTCCGAACTTTTGGACGATAACTTTAGTAGCTATTTTATTTATTTTAAGTACATTGCAAATTTTCTGCACAAAATTAAACAAATGTGTTTGATAAGTATGAAAAAAGGATTCGAATGCAACTCATATTTTGAAATTTGGTCCACCTCACCCTGAGATGATCGGGTTTGAATTTTAAGTGCAGTTTTCGGAAAATATCCTTACTTTAAGCTAAGTTCAGATAATATAAACTTAACATATAATTTTTCTAAAAACATACAAAGAAAGTTTTGCTTATGATCTTTCGAATGAGATCGAAACAATTGCATCAAAATTTTCCCAAACTTTTGGCCGGCAGTGTATAACGTAAGGAACTGAAAAAGGCATTTAAACAATGTTGCAAAATTTATAGAACAAAAATGCAGGCCAAACGCTTCAGTGGAACAAAGAGTCGTATGTTGTATCACATAGATTAAAATTTTATTTGAATTGAAGAAACTATCTTTTAATATTTCGAAAAAGCTGACAGCTCACTCAAATTATTTTTTTTTGAACGGTAGTGCATACAAAATGCATATGTTTAGGCATTTAGTGCACTTGCACCCTTCTGACACCAAAGGATTATACTTTTAGGCTGATTTCATTAGAACGTATACATTTTTGTCAGTTGAAAACAACATCATCTAGCTCCGACTAGGATTTTCTACTGGTTCTGACCAGAATAATCCTAAGTCTCCAGATAGAGAAGTGATGAAAATAGATTCAGGTGTAACTTCGTCAGCATGAAAATCTCATTGTTATGTAAGTATACAAAAAATTCTAAAATATTTTTTTATGGCAAATTTAGATAATGCTAATTGGGATAAAAGGCAAATACAAAACGCACTTAAAAATAATTTTTTGGCAAATATATCTAAGAAAAATCTCTCGGATGAAAGCTCAAAGGATTCAGAGTTTTCGACAGGCTCTGATCATGATGTCACATACTATCCCACGGAACAAAATGAAACTTCTAAAAGTTCAGATGAGACGTTGCGACAGGTAGTTTATAAAAAATTACATTAAGTCTTTGAAGGAATATTTACATAACTTTTACGGAAAGAGAATTTTTATAATAAGACCATCTCTGGGTCGCAATTTAAAAATATAATAAGACCAAACAAAGAAAAATTAAACATCCACGGTTCTTCTGGAGAATCAGAAGTTGCTGCTGCTGCAGTTGCTAGCGAGAATGAGTCCATTCCTGGAGAGTCAACTGGCCATTCATCTAGACCCCAAAAACGCCAACGAAATCAGGCAGTCTGGATACTCATCTTGCGAAAAAAGCTACGAATCCAAGGGGAAGCGTACGTTGGTTCTACCGGAAAAAGCGACCAGCTAAACAGTTAATTTCAATGAATGAACACATATGCATTCTTGTGTATCCATTAAGGAAAAAGAGAGATTGAAAGTTTTCAACAAATTCTGGGAATTAGGATAGTGGAACGGGGCTTGTGATATAGCTCAGTTGGCAAGTCTGTTGTCTCCTGAGCCGATGTCCGCGAGTTCGAGCCCAAGAGCAAACATCGAACACAGTTGTACCGGATAGTTTTTCAATAACGATCCGCCAACTGTAACGTTGATAAAGTCGCGAATGCCATAAAGATGGTAAAACGACTATAATCGAAACAAAAAAAAAGGATAGTGGAACATGCAAACCTCGTTCATTAGGAGTTGCATAGAAATTTAAAGCCCGAAAACGCAGAAAACTAAATGTGTGAACAAAAACAAAACATCTAGAATCATACTGAAAATACTCGTTACATACAGGTTCCAAAAGGATGCTATCATATTGTTTGGAGTCAGAGGGGTGCAAGTGTCATTCTTGGGATCAGAAGGGTGCAAGTGAAAAATATCAATAAAAGTAGTTCGCCCACAGAGAACAGACGTACAAGCTAGCCCACGAAACTTGTGTAAAAATCCCAACACCCTTTTTGAACTAGTTTTTGTTTTTTGGCTACGATTACGCCTTTTCGAAAACTGGACACTTTAAAGTTGATTTGTAACTCTTGAACGGCACAATAGATGGCACTGTTTGCAGTCAGTTTCTAACGTATTTTTTGGTGATAGCATTTGAAATTTTACACACTTTTTTGATGGTTTTTTGTTCGAGCTTGTACGTCTGTTTTCTGTGGTTCGCCGTTTTAACATAAATATCGCAAAAACTTTGGTTTTTCTTTCAGAATCGTTCATTTTAGATCTCATGAGACACACTCCATCGAAAATTTAGCAGAAAAATTGATTCGATAATTTTGATTTAGAAAAAAACTTTGAGGCCCGTTTTCCAGGGCTGGTAGCGGTTTGACTATGAAAAAGTAGGGACTTTAGTGACCAAAATTTGAAAAATAGTGACCAAATAGTGACTTTGAGGACCGAAAAAAGTGACCAAATTGTGACTATGTAGAATGAAAAACGTAACTTTGAAGTACAAAAAATGTGACCAAATCAGGCCCGAGCGAAGGATCCGTCCATGGGGATCCGTCCGTCGGGATGGATTTCGAAATTCAATTTTAGATAAAAATAATAACAGTACCAAAAATAAAAAATTGAAAAGGAAAGGGTTTTCTTACACCGTTTGTCACTCATGTTCAACACACAAACTAAAAAAATGACTGATAAACCAAATTTTGGAAACATATTACAATGAATGTTTCAAATTTTCGATAAGTCAAGAAAGTAAGAAATAAATTAGTTTCAAAATAATTTCTTAGCAAATTTAAAATTTTAAAAAATTCGAATTATAAAATAAATGTCCATTCTTGTACAAAACTTACCATGAGTAGATGTTGGGAAAATGATAATAATTGTTAATTTTTATTCATCTAAATTTTAAATTCTTTTCTTCCTTTTCAACTGGAAGTTTAGAGAGAAATTCCGCTGTAATTTTTTAATTTGAACAAAAAATATTTAATCACGATTTAAAACCTGAATTACCGAATACTGAATAAAAAATGAATTTTGAACAGAATTTATTCAATGTTCGATGGTTTAATTTAATTTGATAAAAAGAAGAATATATTTACAATTATTTTAGTGGCAGTAATATAAACCAGACATAAAACCTTTAATAAAGTAAAATCATCCAGTTATAAAAATTTCATTTTTGAAGCTTAAATAATAACTTCATGTTCAACTACACTGACAAAGAAATGTTAGAAAATGAGTAATTACGTGAATGATAAAAACTGATGAAAAATTGAAAATAATGAATTCAAAACTTTTGTTAATATAATATAATAAAATTAATATTGAAAGCACAAATCAAATACAAAGTTAGTTAACACTGCGTATTAAAATTTATTTTTAAAGTTGCTACTTAGAACAATTTTTCAAACTTTTAAGATTAATTTAAAAATCATGATCGATCCAAAAAACATGATTTCATATAAAAAAATATTAATAAAAAGTTTTTAAATTTTCAATCGCAGGTTTTTAAGCTTTAAATTACAAGCTCTGAGTTTTTTGTCTCTTTTGATTAAAATATTGGGTCCTAGAAAAAGAACAGAAGGTTGCAATTATGTTTCATTATTAAAAATTTGGAGTTACAGGCTTATGGTTGAAGAACAAGAAAATTCAGAATTAAAAAACAAGGAAACAATTTGAAAATTGAAAAAAAAACTGTACAATAAACTTCGGTAAATTGATTTGAAAATTGAAAAAAAAACAATATGGAAACAAACAAGATTAGTTTTTAAAAACATTTCAGGAAGAGTTTTTTCAATAAACATGTTTCACCATAACCATTTTGGTGCTTATTTTTTTTAAACTATTGATTTGGTAAATAGTGTCCTAAACTAGAAATTTTGTCAAATTCGGCTGAACACATTTAGTTTTGGTGATAAAGAGTTTATTACTAGTAAAATCAAACATTGATAGATAACTGATTATGGAAAAATATCATTACAAGTATTTTTGACATCACAGCAGAAAGTGTAAAAAAACTTGATTCTATTTAAAGCTCATCAATTCATATTAAACTTTTTTTTGTAAATTTTGTGGCCTTGTATAAATTTTTAAAACCCCTTTTTTAAGTATTCAGAAGAACAAAAAACACGAAATAAAATTGAGTCTGAAATTGTTTTTTTAAGAATATTTCATATCAACATAACATTTGTTATGACATAAAAGATTTTTTTAATTAAAAAAATGGTTCGTTTCAATCTCTCTATCTTAGTTACACTTCTTAATAAAAACCCATTCTAAAGACGAGATAAGGTTTTTGTATATCAGGTTTTGAGTTCCAATACAAAAGGTTGATTGAACTAAAAATTAAAATCTACAATATCTCAAGCCAATGGTGATTCATGCCGAAATTCCGCCGGAGGCGAAAAAAATTTCTTACTGACTGATGTAATTTACCGTTACTACCGTCAATATTAACACGCGCAATTCAAATTACTCTTTCATTGGTTTATTTTCGGTGAAAAAAGTGACTTTGGTGATAAAAGTGACCATTTTTTGGAAAATAGTGACTTTAGTGACCAAATGATGAAAAAAGTGACTTTTTAGTGACTGACCCAAAAAAAGTGACCAAGTCACTAAAAAGTGACTCGCTACCAGCCCTGCGTTTTCTCGAAATCATCATTTCGGCACTTGCACCCCTCTGATCCTAAGCGCCTCATATATATAAATCAGATCGATAGAATAGATCAATAACTGTGCAAATCAATGATCGTATCTTATCATATAACGATTATGATGAACTATTGACCATATTCATATATTCATAAGCTGTAATTCTGTTGTTAGTTTAGATATTCTAAGAAACATTAAACTCTAAATGCTCTTATAAAATATGATTTAAATAGATAAAAATGGTAAAATTGAACGGCTACTTCGAAATAAGCCTACAATATGCGATGCAACATAACGCTGGGCGAAACTCCCAAAATAGATTTTTTGTATCACCACCCCATCAAGCCAGATGATTGATAGCTGAACAAGCAAAGGGGTAGTAGAAACATAATAAAGCGTATCACCGTGTGTGGCAAAAGTACGTACGACAGTATTAAATAAGCAGTAGGGAGCAGTGGAGAGACGGAAAAAACAAAACAACTCACTGCCCATCCATCTTGACTTGGATAAAGACGGTTCTTTCCAGCCGCCGAGTATTTTAGTAATGTCCAAAACTATTTTCGTAACAGGATTCGGACCATTTGCTGGCCACGAAGAGCGGAACGCCAGCTGGGAAGCGGTAAAACTGCTCCCCGACAGATATCTGTACAAAGGAATTAACTATGTGGTAAGAAAGTTGGAAATTCCAGTTACTTACGAAGCAGTGAACGCCGTTGTGCCGAAGATCTGGAATGAAAAACCGGCGGTAGGTTTGAGCTTCCGATTCTATCGATAGTGGTGAATAATGTCGTCGTATGTCTTGTAGCTCGTTATCCACGTTGGGGTGCATGGACGAATCGAAACCATTAATTTGGAGAAATGTTCCTACACGTCTGGCTACTGTCGGCCCGATTTTTCCAACAAATGTTTGCCCTGCGATAAGATAACATTAGCGAATGGTGGTGCCAAGTGTGATTTGCTGGAAACAAACCTGGACGTGGAATCTATAGCTTCCGAACTGAGCATGGTGCGTTGCTGTTGCTCGACCGAAGTCGGTAACTACCTGTGCGGATACATCTACCTCAAATCGTTGGACTTTGATCGCGATCGGTCACTGTTTATCCATGTGCCGGATATCAACAGACCGTACAGCTCGGCCCAGACGCGAGACGCCATCGCTCAAGTTATGGACCGTTGCATCCGTCAGTTGGACGGCAAAGGATTGCTTTGAACCTTTGAATGTTGTACTGGACGTTCGGATTAAATAATGCTACATTGTACTAACACCGGATTTTGTTTGATATTATTTTAACTTCTAATAAAGATGTACTGATTTTATCTAACCACTTTTACGACCTCGTCTTTTTGGCTTTTCAACGGGTGTTAAGTTTTGTAAAGCGCTTTCTACAACTTTGACCATTTCCTCTTGAGTTGTGTTGTTAGTTAGATTCAACTGGAAAGTATTTAAAGAATTAGGAATGGATCGATTAGGAAATTAAAAAATTACATACCGTTATACTTTTAACTTGCATTTGTTCCAGCAAACGCAACTTCAATTTCATAAATCCGCTTATCGTTTGACCATCCGTCAGTAGATATGGTTCGTCCAAAACTTCAACAGTTATTTGTTCACCATTCTCCAATTTTACCAAAAGGCCAGCAATATTCAAGAACTTGATTGGGACATTAAATCTTACCTCCGCAATCTTAAGTCGGTTTTTCGCTTCGTCTAAGCAAGCTTTCACTTGTAGCAATCCATCGCGCGATTTAACTAGATACTCGGGACATTCTCGTGCTAGTTCAAACGCGTTTGGCATAGGAAGTTTTGAAATAATTTTAAAAGCTTCTGGTCGTTCGATTTCGGCACATGCCAGGAGAAGATCCTTCCGGGACTCAACCTTTGGCTGACCGCGCTTAAAATGCTGTGCCGATAGTCTATCACCAAAAACGGAAGCCAGAAGATCGACTGAGGGATGGCCAATCATCCACAGCGACAGACATGTGTCCACCAGGGTATCCGGCATGAAACGATACTCTTCGGCGTCAATTCTCCGATGGATATCCTCAAGCAAATCTTTGGGATCCAATGATAACCGCTGAATATCGATACCAAGCGTGGCACAGCTCCAAAGATATGTGGCTACATCCTTGGCTCTACAGTTCTGGGCGAGCGGATCTGAGGGCGGATTCAAGATCGTCTCTTCCATGCGTTTGCTTCCTTCAGCCAGAAATAGCTCAGTGAGGTCATCGTCTTTGATGTGATTATCGGCGACATAGGCAAACAGGTGCGATAGACCTCTGAAGTCGAGATCCTTCGGGCAAGATTGGATAAGCGTTCTGCAGTGGGGAAATGTATGAAATAAATTTATTCATTCTAAATCTGAAATCGAAACTACTTACCGAATCCTCTCCACTATCGCATCCGATTTCAATCTGTTCATACGCGCACATTTGACTAGAGTTACCAACAATGCCATATCACCTTTATCGTCGAAACGCTCGATCTCTTGCTGCAATCGATTGCGAAACGATTCATCCTGAATCCTTACACTAGTTTTATAGCTGGCATTGGCGAGCATCACAAAGTCAAATAGTTCTAGCTGATCCGTTAGAAATCGAGATAGATGTTCAGCCAGAAATTGATCCATCATTCGGCTTCCAGCAGCGTTTTTCTTCCAAAGGCCGATGAAAAATAGCAAACTCATAAAATCTTTTTCATTTGGATTGCTACTGAACAGCTCAACGAGACGGGGCATCGCCAAACGATATGTTTGCAGCTTTGTTATTTTATTGGGTAAAAGATACATAAACCCATGGAGAAGACCCAATAGTTCGTTAAATGTTGCCTCCGGCACCCGTGATTCGGCTTCTTCATCCAACGAGTTCAAAACGTCGGTCAGCAAACGAACGTCGGCTTTTCCACGGAAGTCCGCCGTTAAACAAATAAGCTTTCCTAGGTCGTGAGTAGTGACCGATTTCAATTCCTTCAGAAAGTGCTTCGGATTGTAAATCGGATAGAAGGAAGAATACTGCAAATTGTATTGGGTAGGATCGGTAAAATCTCTCTTGTTGAGAGCAATGTGCCTCGAAAAACGGTGTATCAAGGTTCCGGCTTCACCGTCCGATTTTTCAAACTGGAATTCGCGCGGGTGGAATGTGCTGTAGAGAGCCGTCTGAGAAGCTAGAACCGGGTTTCTCCAATGGCTCGGCTTCACAAGAGGCCGGATTGCGCGCGTTATAGTTTGAAACATTTTGCACTAATTTCTTTCTGATTTTCGGCGAATTAATAAGAACTAGAATAATCAATTAAAAATTACCTGTTCTATGATCGTTGCACAATAAATCACTGAAAATGCAAAGAAAACTGCGACAGTTTCCATGGCTTGTTTACAAATAATGCATTTTCCACGTGCGAGGATCACACACTGAAAACAAAAAATAGCCATAACCAAGGAATATTGAAAGAAGGTATCACTCTAGGCCGCTACAACCCAAAACCAAGTTGTAAAGCCGCAAAATCGGATGAAACTGGCTCCCGACGAAATTAAGTTCGACGGGGTTTTCTCAAACTTGAGAATAGACGTCATTCTCGCAACTTAATTTTGGGGTGTTGTCATTCGGCCGGGTTTTGTTATTGTTGCTTGAACCAACCTACCATATCAAAAGGGCATATGAATTTTTGGTGAATAAAATTTGCTATTTTTTGTTTATTTTTATTTGAATAAAACTTGCATTTACAAAAATACAATTCATTGCAATCAGTAATAAACAACTCTTTGTAATCCTTGAGTTTCTAAGTTCTTAGAACTTAGCTATTTACTTAGCCTGATGGATGCTGCCGGAAGATGATCTCCAATTCATATATTTACAAAGCAAAAGTGGCAACCGAGAAATTACCAAACGGTTTAGAAACTGGTTTTGCTTACTTTATATTGGGCATGTTTTCCTGTTCATCAGCGTATTTACCATAACCAGAGCCTATCGGTACGGTAGGTCGGTCACTCTGAAAAACTGAAGGAAATTCCAGTCAGGAAAACGATAACAAAGTCAACTATGATCAATATTACCTTTAGAACTATACACTTTCAACACGTATCGATTATGATAATCTTCTGTGATCCAGAATTCACACGGGTCCATTTCTTAAAGAAGTTCCGGCACCGAAATTTTAAAAGAATATTATAAAATAATAGTCAGGCTCCCAGTTGCAATTGGTCTTGAAGGAAGCTTCCTACCATTGCCAAATAGAGATCCGTTTCGCATTCCGGTGTGATTGGAATCAATTCATCAATATTTTCATCCGCAGCCCAGACTGGTTCCAATATGTAAGCGAACTGAATGGCCATAGGCTTGTTCTCTTTGGTTACTCGTGTGGATAGCTCTTCAATGAATTTCAACCATACGGAGGCAGATCCGGATGTCATTCCGCTTGAAATTAAACGTTTTTGTTGACGACGTTTTCACCTTGATGTTCTTGTTTCCTGAAAAAGTTCGAAAATATATGTAATTAGAATCAACAATTGAAATAAATCCATCTTACCACAAAATTTAACAAAAAATCTGCCATGCGATCCGTTCGATACCATGAAAGTAAACAAAAAATATTTTGGGGCAGGCAGTTCAAGCAGCGAACTTTTATTTTGGGGTGTTGACCGCAGCCCAAAATTAAGAACGTCAACTTAACTTTGTTTTGATGCGGTGGCGTTCTTAATTTTGGGTTGTTTTGATTCTGAGATATAGTGCCGAGAGCCATATTGGATTTTTTTCGTGACGTCACTGTTGCCAAGCTGTCGAAGGTTTATACTGGTAGAACTCAAATTTCAATGTTAAACACATTAAAGAACTAAATTAAAATCCCATTTGATTCGGATTATGTTGTAAGGCCACTAGTTGATTGTGCTATGAGGTTTCTTTGTGTTTAATAGACTGCAGTGTGTATTATTCTTGAACTTGTTATTGAATGCACAGTCATGCTCTATGTGAAACGAGCAAAAATAATATTTTTCCCCTTTCAAAAGGTCTGATTGGTAGTTTATGGCAGTGCACCTCATCGTCATGATTTGAATCTAACAAGGTGTACCATATAAATTTCTAATTTAGAACAATTAACCCCAATAAAACCATTGCAACTTTGGTTTACTAAATTCCAATAAAAGATTGTGGTTGGATTCGAAAAATACTATTTTTGGTTATTTTATTTTATCAACGGTTCAAACCTAACTGATTTCAACATTTATAAGCAAAATTTTGAACTAATTATCAAGTTTTGTCAATTTGAGTTAGGATACCTCAGCAACTTCAATCGTCTGAATTAAAGCAAAACAATTACTACATTCAACTTTTTTAGTATCAGCCTTGAAGAACAATAATATTTCTAGAATTGTGAGCCTTCAAAGTTGAAAAAATCTTCAATTTTTTTTAATTGCTAACAAACATTGAAAAAATTCCATATAAATTCACAGATTATTGGCAACAGTGACGTCACAGGCGGTACTAATACTAAAGCAAGGCTGCCTCGGCACTACCTCCTTTAAATATTCCTTGGACCGTCTGTCCGTTTTTTGTACCGAGAGTTTTGGAGGTTAATTGTCCCGTCTCATCTGTACACGCTCAGCAAGTGTGCGTAAGAAATGTCAAAAACAACTCTATAGGCGTAACTTCACGTTCCAACAAAAATGCATCAACAGGAAGTTTCGCCCAATTGAATTTTATTAATTTTTTGAAAGTTTTAAGTGATTTTAAGATGAAACCGCGTTAATTAGGTAAAGTGCAATCGCGTACATCCGGAATGACCGTTAACTCGATTTGTTTACATTTGGCAGTTTCGCCCTTTTTAAATGTTACGCTAGAAATGAAATCTGTAATATCAAAACTTTAAAAACATTCATATAAATTATGATTTTTTTTTGTAGAATTCACATTATAGAATTTAATTTCTTGTCCCTCTCTCTGGATAAGAATATCAAGGAGAAATATGGATGCTTGAATGAATGAATGATACAGAAGATTCGAATCCAGGACACAAAATTATTTGAAAAACAGAACATGCAGAAACACCGAAAATGTTGGCCACTGTGTGATTATAATAATTCGGTAATGAATTTTGAAAAGGGCGAGTGTAACAAATGTAAACAAATCGAGTCATGAGCCGAGTGAAATAGTACGTTCAAAGAACTTCATTTTGATTGTTAAAAGTTACCTGAAGGATATTTGGTTTTCGAGAAATCAAGAAATCAAAATAACACTTTTTTTAGCGGTAATAGTGGCACATTCGCCTCAATTGAAATTGGATCCTGAATTATGATTCTATGAGTTCATCCAAAAGCATTTATAATTAAGTTAATGATTCTATGGATTCTAACATTAAATTAGTTTTAATAGATAATTGCCGTAAAAAAAGTTTTCCTTCCAAAGCCAAATTTGTTCAAAGCAACGACGCTATCTAATGGGGGGACCGAAAGGACACTGTTCGGATACAGGAAAAGGAAACAATTCGGCTGCGGTCTTATCATTAATTGTTACATATTTGTATTGTTGAAGGTTGACACAGTGCGCACTCACACAATTCTTCCTAAAGCGGAAGAGTTACAATTACAGTATGGTATGGTAGTAGATTAAACTTACCGCGCCGCACCCGACTTAGCCGATAAAGTTGACCACTACCATATGCAGGATCACATGGGCAAATATGAAATCGGCAAAACCACGCTCCGGCGAGATTCCGAGGAACTGAGTTTTGTTCTGCGGGTTCGATTGCAAACGGAGGCACACTGGAATGAGGAAATAAAGATTAAAACTTTTATTTTGAAGGCTGTGGAGCTAAATTCATTGATAAAAAATCTACAAATAATCTGCCAAATGGGAAGTATGCCAAATGGGAAGTGTGCCAAATGGGAAGTGTGCCAAATGGGAAGTGTGCCAAATGGGAAGTGTGCCAAATGGGAAGTATGCCAAATGGGAAATATGCCAAATGGGAAGTATGCCAAATGGGAAGTATGCCAAATGGGAAGTATGCCGAACGGGAAGTATGCCAAATGGGAAGTATGCCAAATGGAAAGTATGCCAAATATGTATACCAAACGGCATACGGTGTATGAAAGGTTTTAGGCTACCATTAGAATTATGTGATTAGAACTTCCTAAACAAAATCAAAACAATAATCGATAACATAATTCGGTATTATTGGAAATTAGAAGTCAAAGACGCAACCAGCTTACCTCCCAGCACGAAGCAGCTGACGGTGCTGATAAACCCGGCCAGGAACGAATTGAACGGGAACGTTCCGACCAGGCAGCAGTACACGAACTGGAAGATACCGGTCAGCAGGATGTACAGCAGGTAGGCGTCCACGATCTTTAGCTTCTTCGGGGTGCTTCCGGTGTAGTCGTCGTAGAACTTGACGAGGACGGTCTGGATGTTGGTCATGTTTGGAGATTAGAGGCGACTGGAACCGGTGCAGAAAACACGAAAACACGGAATGAAAATGCGGAACGCCGACGACGAAAGACACGTCGATGAAAACTCGGAAACAAAACTCGATATGTTTGACGCGTGTTGTTAGTAGGGCTGGGTGCTCGCGGTTGAAAATATCGACGATTTTTTTATTCTTATTAGAAAATCTAAAATATCGGAAACTTGTTTTGAAGGGTGTGTTGTTTTGTGATTTTGTTGTTTGGCTTCATTCTTCGCTCGCCGTTTGATCGTGTTGGATATCAGTGCTGTGCGGGTATTTATCGTATTTATGGTTTTTTTCCTCTCGTTTTTCAATGCCCGTATGAATTTCGATATCAGAAGAAAATAATCGGGCTTCTGGTCTCTGTGGGGGACACTTTTCTGTTTCTTTGATGATATTCGAATGACAGTGCCGTCTGTGGGAGTGATTAAAGTGAAAACAAAGTGTTGTGCAACTTGGAATGAAAATCTGCTGTGGGTAGAATTCTGAGCCCCAGCAACAATCTGCTGAATCCCCCAGAGGTGCAAAATCGATGGATGCAGTTCTATGACGATGTAGAGGAGTGCTGGCTGGCTGATGCTGTTTTTCGGGGTCATATCGCTAGTGTGTGAGTCAGTTTGCAAAACAAAGCAAATATACGGAGATTTGCTATCGTGAGTAATCCCGTTCAAGAAGTGAAATTTTATTCGAGAAAGGTATTATTCGGGTCTAGAATAACCAACTAAAGTGAAGACCAATAAGTGCCCTCAGAAAGTTGGATTATCGCTTCCTTGTAGCCGTGTCTCATTGAAAATTTGGGCTTAGTTTCCGGAGATGGAGGACTTTACACCTTTGATTAACTTACAGGTAAGACCGAAGCCTTATGTGGCCTTATTGACTATTAATAAAGTTACGTTTTTTCAAACCTTTCGGCTAGAAACAAACTTTTTATCTTCAATAAATAATAACCTGTTAAAGGATTTTCTATTGTGCTGAATTTTCAGCTTATTTAATATTAGAATAAAAATTCTGGAAGCATATTCTGACTCTGAATCCTGAGTTGAGTCTCAATTAGAAGTTTTGAGTCTGGATCTAAAATCTGTACCTCAAAAATGAATCTTTAATCTGAGTCTGAAATTGGAATCTGAAATCTGAATGAAGAAAAAAAAAGATAAAAAAAAATCTGAAATCTTAATCTGAAATTTGAATCTAAAATCTGAATCTGATATCTGAATCTGAAATCTGAATCTGAAATCTGAATCTGAAATCTGAATCTGAAATCTGAATCTGAAATCTGAATCTGAAATCTGAATCTGAAATCTGAATCTGAAATCTGAATCTGAAATCTGAATCTGAAATCTGAATCTGAAATCTGAATCTGAAATCTGAATCTGAAATCTGAATCTGAAATCTGAATCTGAAATCTGAATCTGAAATCTGAATCTGAAATCTGAATCTGAAATCTGAATCTGAAATCTGAATCTGAAATCTGAATCTGAAATCTGAATCTGAAATCTGAATCTGAAATCTGAATCTGAAATCTGAATCTGAAATCTGAATCTGAAATCTGAATCTGAAATCTGAATCTGAAATCTGAATCTGAAATCTGAATCTGAAATCTGAATCTGAAATCTGAATCTGAAATCTGAATCTGAAATCTGAATCTGAAATCTGAATCTGAAATCTGAATCTGAAATCTGAATCTGAAATCTGAATCTGAAATCTGAATCTGAAATCTGAATCTGAAATCTGAATCTGAAATCTGAATCTGAAATCTGAATCTGAAATCTGAATCTGAAATCTGAATCTGAAATCTGAATCTGAAATCTGAATCTGAAATCTGAATCTGAAATCTGAATCTGAAATCTGAATCTGAAATCTGAATCTGAAATCTGAATCTGAAATCTGAATCTGAAATCTGAATCTGAAATCTGAATCTGAAATCTGAATCTGAAATCTGAATCTGAAATCTGAATCTGAAATCTGAATCTGAAATCTGAATCTGAAATCTGAATCTGAAATCTGAATCTGAAATCTGAATCTGAAATCTGAATCTGAAATCTGAATCTGAAATCTGAATCTGAAATCTGAATCTGAAATCTGAATCTGAAATCTGAATCTGAAATCTGAATCTGAAATCTGAATCTGAAATCTGAATCTGAAATCTGAATCTGAAATCTGAATCTGAAATCTGAATCTGAAATCTGAATCTGAAATCTGAATCTGAAATCTGAATCTGAAATCTGAATCTGAAATCTGAATCTGAAATCTGAATCTGAAATCTGAATCTGAAATCTGAATCTGAAATCTGAATCTGAAATCTGAAATCTGAATCTGAAATCTGAATCTGAAATCTGAAATCTGAATCTGAAATCTGAATCTGAAATCTGAATCTGAAATCTGAATCTGAAATCTGAATCTGAAATCTGAATCTGAAATCTGAATCTGAAATCTGAATCTGAAATCTGAATCTGAAATCTGAATCTGAATCTGAAATCTGAATCTGAAATCTGAATCTGAAATCTGAAATCTGAATCTGAAATCTGAATCTGAAATCTGAATCTGAAATCTGAATCTGAAATCTGAATCTGAAATCTGAATCTGAAATCTGAATCTGAAATCTGAATCTGAAATCTGAAATCTGAATCTGAAATCTGAATCTGAAATCTGAATCTGAAATCTGAATCTGAAATCTGAATCTGAAATCTGAATCTGAAATCTGAATCTGAAATCTGAATCTGAAATCTGAATCTGAAATCTGAATCTGAAATCTGAATCTGAAATCTGAATCTGAAATCTGAATCTGAAATCTGAATCTGAAATCTGAATCTGAAATCTGAATCTGCAATCTGAATCTAAAATCTGAATCTGAAATCTGAATCTGAAATCTGAATCTGAAATCTGAATCTGAAATCTAAAAATTTTCATTCTTTGATTTTTTTTTAAATAGTTATTAAAAGTTTAAATGTGTCTATCAAATTTGTTCAGTAATGTTCTTCAATATTATGTTTTCGTCCTAAAATAACTCAGATTTTTACTGTGGTACTTCAAGTAGTAGTAATTTTTTTATGCTGAACTTATAGATCTCGTCGAATCTACCTAGAACAGTTACCCAATCTAAACCTAAACCTAAACATCTGTTGATGCATATCTGTTTTGCATCTCGATCGGATGATAAACGTTTTTTACTGATAAAACTAAAAAATTCAACTGAGCTTAAACTAAAACATTCATTTATCATGTTTAAATAATTTGATATTATATTTTAAAAACTAATTGTTTTGTTATAATTTTTCCTCCGACGTCGAATCAAAACCACCCTCCAGTAAACCCAAAGTCGTTTTCATCGATCGCAGCCAGTGCATTTTTCAGTGCTTCAGGGTTCAACGATCCGGATGATACCCGACCCTGCCTGGAAAGCGGAAAAGAAAAACTCATCTCAAAGGTCGACCGGCACGGCACACAAGCGAGTGGTCCCAGGAATCTTCGGGATAAATACTGGTGGAAACTTTTTCCTCCATCATCCATTTCACAATAAATAATTGGTACCGTACTTTTGCGGCAGGGCAATTACCCGGCAGCAGTTTTCTTATCCTGTTGGCTGCTTTGAAGCAACCTTACTTTTTTCCTGGGCCTCAGTGGGAGATAAAAAGCAGAGTACAATTTGCGCCGAAGGATAACCGGAGGAGAATCATCTTACTGGCTTGCTGCTAGCATAGCTTTTGCCGATATCCAACGAACCATATCGGTACAAAACGTGAAAACTGGGAGCAAGAGGTTTCTTTTAAGTAAGTTTTATGTTTGTATTTTTATTTTCTTTTTCTTTCACATACTTATTTCGCTTTTCCGCACTTTAGTTGTTAATCTTCCTAGCAAACGAACACCCCCGCCCGCCTTTCGATTCTGCAGGAAAAAAACAGCAATTGCACCGTACATTTCTTGAAAACGTGATTTGCATCTATAAGTGCACGACCAATTTTTTTAGAAGTACATTTTCTTTTACGTTTTTTTATGCTTTTTTATGTTTTTCTTTTAACTTACAAGGGTCTAGTTAAAAGTATTTTTTAACTATTTCTTAAGTCACGGATACGTTTTGAATTTTTGCACTTCATATTTTCACACATAAAGTTTTCACTGCATCTTGAAACCAATATCTATATCCCAGCCAATATCGAGAAAGATTTTTAAAAAATCAATACACTCTGTTGTGATCTGTATTCTCCAGATAAATAAACTAAATGAAATAGTTCTTGCAATTTAACTTGAAGGACTTGATTTTATTAATTTCAGACTGACCATTTTGACAGACTAACCAAAGTAATTCTATCGAGACATCCCCGATTACTTCGATCACAATCGAGAATTGGAAACTACCACACACTCGATAAACAACTCCGGAAACGTTTCGAATTCACAATACATATTCAATAAAATTTAAGACACTATTTAAAGTCACTCTCATTATAAGCTATAAAATATTGAATCATTAATTCCAGATTACGTATTGTGGAGCTTCAAAATTTATACGTACATAAAAAATCATTATTTTTAAATTCGATTCACACTAGGATATCATGTATGTATGTATGTATGTATGTATGTATGTATTTCTACCACCCAGGTAGCAAGGCACAGCCGGTAGCAGCGAGCAACTCTTGCTCTGTAATTTGTTCCAGACTCATCCGATTGATAAGTTCAAATGCCTTTGAATGGACTGTTCCAAAGGAGAAGAGATATAAGCAGAAGCGCTTATAGCTCTAGATGGGGAAAGGATTGAGTTGTCTCCATCGAAAGAACATAATAAACCTATCTAACATTTGAGTCGACCATTACAATGCAGAGCGCTCAGCTGGGTGGGGAGACGAGCCCGTCCTCAATTCACGATTCAGTGCTGGTGAGGTAGCCCAATGCTCTCCTCAAAAATCGCTTCAATCGGATGCCCGGATGGAACCCCCCCGAACCCCGAAATTTGATTTATGTTATATTTTATTTTATACAGTTAGATAGACAAGTTACCTTTAAAACCACCTGGAAATAAAATTTATATTAAGTTCATTAGTAAAATATTAAAAATCGTTTCTCAACCCCTTTCTTCAACCTTGGTTGGTAATTGCAGCACACATTAACACACACACTCATTTTAGGTTCAAGTTCATTCATTTTACATGTACATCTACATTGTCTTGTTTTTCCAATGCTTAAGTGATTGATTTTCTTCATCGGAGGAAGTTCCATCTGAGATTTCACTATGGGAGTTTTTATATATTTCTTCAGCTTTTCTTTTTAATTTCTCTTTGTCTTTTATTACTTCATCCAAATGCTCATCTACCTCATAGCCTATCTTCGAAAAGTCTGCTAACAGTGAATTCTTCCATGTAAAACTTGGTCTACCTCTCTTTTTCCTACGAGTATCCAAATTAAAAGCAATACTTAACGGGTGGTCATTTTCCCGTCTTCTGATGTGTCCATAATAACATATCCTTCCTACACTTACTCTTCTATTTATAGTCTTACCATCTAAAAGCTTCCTGGCATTAAATTTAGTGCCATCCGGTTTTTTGCAGTTCCTAAATATATTTAAAAGAATAAACTTTTCATAATCTGCCATAGAAACTCTGCTTTTTTTTAGTTAAAACTGCTACTTTGGTACCGTACAAAAGTGCTGGTGCTATTACAGTTTTGTATATCAATTTGCCTATCTCCCATGATGGTTTAAATGTCTTGCAAAAGTTGATGATAAATTTTGATATTTGCAATGCGCTTCGGCACCTATCTCTATTAGTCATCTTCCTATTAAGTGTAGAAGTTATGCAAACTCCTAAGTATTTAATTTTATCGCAAACCTTGAACTCCTTGCCATTCAAGGATATGCTTTGATGATATTGTGTTTTTGCATTAGGATGTCTGATAAGAACTTGACTTTTGTTGTTGTTTATAACAAGCCCTACTTTAGCTAACTCTTCTTCCACTGTACACAAAATCTCTTCTAATTCTGATTGATTAGATGAAATTATGAGTAAATCATCAGCAAAAGCCAATAGAAGGGGGAGTTGCAGGTTACCTAATCCAATCAATTTAAGATTTTTTACCTGTTGTTGTACTCTCAGAAGGACATCTTGCATAATGTAATTGAATAATAGAGGCGATAGTGGACATCCTTGCTTGATACCCATACCTCTTTTAACGCTGCTGGATAATTGATTTTCCCATAAAATTTGCGTCATTTCGCTTTTAACACAAGCAAGGACTCTGTCAATGAAGCGTGATGGTACTTTTAAATTCGCTACAACCTGTTCTAAACATTTTAATTTCACTGTATCAAAAGCTTTTTTGATATCTAATGCTAGCACGAACAAATTTTTCCCTCCATTCCAATGCTCTTCCATCACTCTTCTCGCAATGAAGATATGATCACTAGTAGATCTATTATTAGTAAATGCAGCTTGGTGCAATCCTACCTCTCCTGCATATATTCGAAGCTTGCTATCTAACCACCTAGCATAAATTTTGTATACAACGTTGCATAAAGATATTCTCCTGAAATCATCCGCATCTTTTGCACCAGATTTTTTTGGAATAGGAATCTGGACAGTTTGATTCCATTCCTGCGGAAGTTCGTTCTGTATGTAAGCTTCTTGGACGATTTCTATTAGAATTCGAACAGTGTCATCGTTCGCAAATTTAAGAAACTCCATGTAAACTTTATCAGATCCTGACGATTTCCCATTTGCTGAATTTCTTATTATTGTCTTTAACTCTTCAGGCGTTGGAGGACTTGGTAAAGGAATGAAATCATGTTCTTTACAAAATTCAATTTCTGGGCCCTCAAAAGATTTTAAAATATCTTCCCATGTTCTCAAACTAATCAGAGCGCTTTTTTTTTCTTCCTAGACTTGACATACCCTTTAAGATAACTATAAGTTTTTCGAATCCTTACTCCTGCATCAAAATCGTTAAGGTTGTTGAAAAAGTTCATGATTTCTTTTTCCTTGTGTTTTTTATTTGCTACACATAGTTCTTGCCTTCTGTTTGCTAGCCTGTGTTTATAGATTTCCATGTCAGGGTGTTTTTTGGTCCACTCCATAGCTTTCTTCAAACGGTTAAGTGCTTTTTTCCTCGTCGGTGTGCTTGGAGCTGTTGAATTTGTAAGAGTACTGTATGCAGCTTTTTTTAGTGCCTTAGCTAATGTATAGTATTTGTCGTTAATGTCTCGCGTTTTAAAGTCAGTTTCAGTTAAAATATCTTGTAGCTTATTTTGGTACTTTTCTTGAACTTTGGGTATTTTTAGTAGTTCTAGGTTGAGTTTTAGAGCTTTGGAATCTTTAGTTTCTTTATTTAAACTTCTTTTGAAAACTATTCCAGCCATTATCAATTTATGATCCGTTCTAATAGGAGTCCATACACCCTTGATGTACCTGACATAATAATCAGTGCACGGAGGTTTTAAGATGTGATCAATTTGACTTCGCTTATCTTGTCCCTTCCATGTATGATCAATGTCTTTACCTATTATGGATGAAATATTTTTCAAGTTAGCAGTGTGCAAAAACATTTTGAACAGTTCTCCATTTTGATTACAGTATTCATGTCCTAAAGCGTTGCCTATAAAACGTTCATCTTCGATAGACTTATCTTTCAAACCAACCTGGGCATTAAAGTCGCCAAGAATCAGTAATTTGTTTCTGTTATTCTTAGTACCTTCTAACAAATTTGAAAGAAACGTATTTTGATTACGATTTGGAGCGTGAACATTGACAACAAAGAACAATTCATTTCCAACTTTCAATTTTGTCCAAGCAATTCCTCTATTTAATTCCTTAGATTTTAGGATTTGTACACTGTTTCTGTCCTGTTTCCTCAAAAGTATAGCTAGTCCCCTAGTTCGGTTATGTCTTTGGTCGATTACTTTCCAGCAGTAATTAAGAGTATTTATTTCCTGACCTAGTGTGTTTACTTCCTGTAAGAACGCTAAGTCAACTTGATAATGGTTTAGTAATTCATCAATCTCTTGTCGTTTGGATTTTGTCCTGCATCCTCTCACATTCCAACATGCTACTTTCAGGTCTCTATTTTTGGTTTTAGGTAATTGGTCACCACTTTCCCCAGTACTTTCATTTATTGATTTGTCAACTTTTGTCATAGTCAAAGTATCTTTTTCGATGTTCTCTATGTTGGTGGAATTAGTTTCAGAATCAGAATGTGAATTCAAAATACTATCGTAATGATTCAAAACATCCCCTCCGCAGTAGAAAATTTTTAAGATGCTTGTACTGTCTTCTAACCCTAGATTGAATTCATAGTTATTCTGGCAAGTGACCTGTATGAGCATTCCGAAAATTTCTGAGAACGCTACTATTGCTTCATGTCCTAGCCAAAATTTATCTTCTCTAATTTTTCTTACAACATTTTCAAAACCACCGTAAACTTCAGTGTATTCTAAAAGAAATACCTCGAAGCGGCTTCTATTTAATTCAATGTATTGTGCTATCATTTGTCTGGCTTTGAACACATTGTAGTTTGATGTTAATGATTGGTTTCTTTGAATACTCAATTGATCAAGCAACGATCGAATAAGACAGTTTCCATCTCCCATAACCCGCTTTATAGTGAAGCGTTTTTCAAGGGTTGTAGAGGCAAAATTGTAAGTCTCGTTATTAACATGGTAGTACTCTTTACCTAATGTCATACCTTCCCCATTCCAATCAGGTCTTTTCTTAATTTGAAGATCTTCAACATACCGTCAACTGGGGCAACATGCAACAATTTTCAACTTCAATGGCTTCTAAAAAACTTATGTTCACAGTTAATCGTATCCTTTATGCATCAAAAGTTTTAAGGATGCTGGGGCATCAAATTGGCGTAGTTAAAAAAACTATTGGTTTCTTCAGTTATTTTTAATTTTCTAAAAACATGCGATTTTCACCCTCCTTAGAAAATGGGGTAACTTGCAACAAACTTTGTTTTTAATGAAAAATCTTATGAACACGTACGAAAATTCATAGTTTTTGATATATTTGCGATGCCTTAAAGACCATTACGCATGACAACACCAATTGCAGTAGTTTTTGGGTCTGTAAAAATAAATTTTCACATTTTTTCTGAAAATAAGGATGCTGCATACATTTAGGGGCTAAATAATACTACGAAAAATTCTAAAAGCTGAAATCATAAAAATAAATGTTTGGATGAATGAAATTTAAATGTTTACAAACGCGTGATGCAAAACATTCATATTCCAACACATGGAAACGAGATTTACAAGGTATTTATTTGATTTGCATTTTGTTGCATTTAACCCCAGACACCTAACTGAATTTTAAAAATATTCATTTAAAAAAATTGGGTGATTGTTCGAAAAATATTTTTACACCAACAATGTTGGTATAACATGAGGAAACCTGTAAAAAGTTTGTAGGCAATTTTATCAAGCCGATCCGTCATACTGGGTAAAGTTTTTTTCGACTTCAAAACATGTTAAAATTTGTACATTTATTGCTCGATTTTTCAAATTTTACATAAAAATAAAAAACTTAAGACAACTAGCTTAAGATGCGAAAAATTATGTCATCATCATTTTGTTATCATCAAAAGATAACTTTATTACAATACATTAAATTAAAAATTTATTCAATGTAGTGTTATATAAATGTTGCATCGAACCCCGCTGTTGCATGATGCCCCGTTTGACGGTACTTCACTTCCATGGAAGAGCTGACGTGTAGGGGGAAGTGTTCCTAAATGCGCATGTTGGGTAATATGCGCATACAGCTGATTGGCGATATGGCTGGAGATTCAACGTATCTAATCTGTGCAGTTTGAGGGTAATACGCTATTGAAACATGGCATGAAGAAATTTGATTGTTATATAAAGCCAAAAAAATTTAAAAAATCAAACAAAATTTTTGTCAGTTTTGTTAAAATATATTGAACTTTAATTATCGTGCGTACAGATTCTGTGAACAAAAATTTTGATGGTTTTTCTTTCTTATTCATCTGGAAATCGGAAATTCAATAAATTGAAGCTTTTGGCAAGGTTGTAAATAATAAGATATTGGAATAAGAGACAGGTTCTGAATGCCCATATCAAGGCAGGTTAAATATAGGCATCAAGAAAAATAGATGAGTCTTATAAATTTTTTACTTTTAATCATTGAAACATCAAATCTACGCTCAAATTACGATCTTACAGCGAAAAAAGAAGAACTTCATAATGATCCGACAAAAATACGATATGAACAAAATAATACCATGAAATATGGCCATATGGCATATGTTATTATGTTTCTTACAAAAGAACTTGTGATGTAAGAAATTTCATCAAAATTTCAGCTTTGACGTATGCTTAACATCCGTTTCTACCATTTTCAATCAAATAATATCAAAATATTACAAGTGTAAATGAAATATAGCTAAAAACATAAATATGCGCATTTAGCCCGCCAGTTTCGGAAATAGGCTATTTTGACTTCTTTTATCAAAAAATTATTCTCACAAAAACTGTAAGAGATTTTAACAGAAAAACTGCTCTAACGTATGTAAAACAGATGTCCGCTCATGTGTATAGAGTTTTCAGACTCATATCTATTGGAATATGGGAGAAAATGAGTCCTTTCCTTAATATGCGCATATAGCCCGCCTCTCCCCTATCATTATCCAAATCGCTTGACAATTGCTTTTCCGTGAACCAATAATAACTTCTTCAGAATCCTCGAAAAACAGGACGACTTCCACATTCAGAAACCGTTTGAGGCACTCTACAAATTTAAGACAATAATCAATAAGCCCATCCTTAGTTAAATTGTCGTTAGCACCCAAATTTGCGAGTCTGATTCCCTCAGTATTCCAATTTTGTACCACCGAATCCGTGGTTTGGCCTTTTTTAAAGTGCTCTCTAAGACCTAACTGCAAACAATCGAAAATGGTGTTTTGTTCGTAATTTGCGATTTTCAAAACTATTTCCTCGGTACGTGTATAATAAACTAATCGTCCCTCATTGTCACTTCTGAAATCATCACCTTTCCCCTTTATATCTATGCAATTAGCGTTTTCATTCGTCGTTCCAATCCTGGCACAATCAGAAACCTTTTCAATTTTCATCACGCTTTCAAGTCCTCCTGCATCGTTTATTAAAAACTGAAGATCAAAACCAAAAAGAGGATTTTGTTTCCCTCTGCTAAAAATTTTTACCTCTCCCTTTCCTGAGAACATCGTTACTTCGCATTCAAAAATTGCTGCTAATACTTTCATAAGATATGTGCTTGCGTTATGTTCTTCCTTCAAGTTGGAACTGTCGTTCTGTAATCCACGATTATTGAGACAATCTGAAATAATAGAGTTAAGCTCTTTAATGTTCTCAATATTGAAATTTCCTCCGATTTTTTCCCTAACTTGATCCAAAATAGTAAAGGCAATGTCATTTTCATTGGTATAGAAACGGCTTATGATGTAATTATTGTCGGGAGAGCCGTATCGCTCCCGCAAAACAAAATTGAATGACTGCTGACTCATAGTGATGTACGTGTAAATGAATGACTTACCCGTTAGCACCTGGCTCTCCTCCACTCTCGCTTTCATTCACACTTTCGCAACCAAGTTGACGACCTTTCCCACACAAGCAAACCTCTCACTGCTTATATTTATTCCCTCGCTATATCGGATATGCTTAGCAACCCACACATTCACTTTGTGAATCACTTTTTCGGCCGAAAGCTTTTCCTTGGTGTAGCCAATAAAAGCCTCCACCCACACACTTAACTACAGGCCTACAGTAGAGCCCGTTTTGCACTGAATAAACCCCGACTCTTTTTAGCCGCTCTCTCACAGCATATGAACCCCTTTTAACTTTTGCCGCCTCTCCCAGCACGAGAAAAAAAAATTAACACTTTAGCCGCCCTCTCCCAGCACTAAATTTTCTTCGTGCCTTTCTCAATATGGCTTCCTCTTCAGCCCGGAATGAAACCCGGATTTCCCGCGTTCAACACTGATTTTGCCCCTTTTTATCCGATTTCACTGCCGAAGCCACCAATATCACCCGCGCAACAATCACTTAACACCTCCAAAAGCCGCTTTCCACTCGAACTAACGATCGAAAAACTTCAATAAAGCCACCGCCAAAAGCACGTCCGAACTAATTCGCTCGCTCTCCGCGTATGATTCACACTAGGATATCATGCTCCAAAAGACGAACTTCAAATTTTCAACTTTCCGTTTTCCTTCTAAGACAGCGGTCGGGGAACCGGGGTAAATTACTCCAAATGGGGTAAAAGAGGAATTCTTGGGGGTAACAGTAAATATTTTTAATTTTGCAATTTTATGAATATGATGGGTTTATTTCGAAAGTAAAGAATTCAGCGACATATGCAGAAGTGGATATTTCCCCCTGAGGCATTCAAATAACGCGCTTTGAGAGCTCGCTCAGTGTTTACGGATACAACTCATATACCTACATTTATCATTCAAACCACTCCCTTTCATACGTATTTTTTCCGAAAAACACAGAAATGATGTCAGCGTTTAGTTTAAAACTGCATTATCGGAGACAGAAAGTAGAACAGAATCAGATAGCTTCTTTTTCAAAATTAACTTTGTTTTTGGAAGATGATGAAAATACATATTACTATTGAAGACATCAAGGATGCAATTGTAAGACATCTTGTCGAACTCAGAAAGCGGTTTTCTGATTACTTTCCAGATCTTGATACACGTACTGTCAGTTGGATTGCAGATCCTATGATTAGTGAAATTGCTGCAATACCAGAAGAACCTTCAGGTTTGGCAGAAGCAATTCTTGAACTTCGGTCTAATACGGAAGCACGCCTTCAATTTGATAACAAACCAAATCTGTCATCTTTTTGGATGTCAAAAGCTGCAAAGACTTTCCAAATTGCACCTGAAGAGGTGGTTAAAAAATTACTGCCCTTTGGAACAACATATAAGTGCAAACAGAAATCGATTAAACGTCGAAGACTGTATTCAAATCGCCCTTTCATCCCCCAAAGTCCCTATTTTGAAGCAATTATTTCGAACATGAAACAACATCATTTCTCCAAAACGTAGAAGAGTGTTTTAATTTTTTTTTCTTTTTTTCAATTAAATTTTTGTCTGTACAACCATTATTGTTATTTTTATTAATACTACACTGAAAGAAAAATCATGATATTCTTAAATAAATAAAAATGGTTAATTCTACCATACGTTGATATTTTCGATATAAATAGAGTTTTGGTGATTTTTACGACTTTTTGAGTTATTTTACCATGCGGGGCTGAAAAAATATGGTAAGCCTAAATGAAAAAAGAGGTTTAATTTTACCATGCGCAAAATTTGATGATATGAATGAAGTTTTAGTTATTTTGACGATCTTTTGGATATTGCTACCATGCGCGCCAAAAAAAAATGTGGTAAACCCTAATAAAAAAGAGGCTTCATTTTACCATGCGGAACATTTTGTGCATTTGGATAAATTTTTGGTTATCGTAACAATACTCTGGTACATTTTACCATGGATGTCAATAGCCAAAATGCTTTCAATCAGTTGGGTCACTTTGTTTCTTCCTTGTCATTAAAATGGCTTTTAATTTTCATTTATTGTGGAAAACTTTGGAATCAATATTGATTATGTGCTATGTGCTGCGATCTTGAAGGTAAAGTGTTTTGGTGTGCTAATTTCAACAGTTCATAAAATGATCAAGAGTAAGTGAATTTAATTAGTATTTCTGCACAATTTTTAACATTTCTTTTATAAATTTACTTTTATCGCACGGGGCGACGATGATTCAAGAAGGCAAAAATACAATCTTTGGACAACGGCGGAATACCGAAGGTCAAATGTCGAAGGAATCTTTATCAAGTTAGGTTTATAGTTCCTGATCATTAACGCCGAAGAATATTTTTGTAAGAAAAAATAACGGTGATAGTAATAGTGATGTGATGAATAAATATACCAGTATTTTTTTTTTAAATTTAAATGGTTTCATTGAATGCATGGATAAATTACCATTATTTTGTCATAATTACCATGGCATGGTAAAATTGTACGTCGTAACGCACCATAACGCATACACATTTTAATTTTAAAAACACTCATCTTCGTGATAAACAAAACCGTACTCAAAAAAATCCATCTGTTTTTATTTTTAAATTAACCCTTGGATATGGTAACGTTTACCATGATTTTTCTTTCGGTGTATTATTAAAAAGATAACTTTTTTTTATTATTTATTTAAGTATCCCACATTGTTAACCCTCAATTGATTTTAATTTGTTATATGTCTTCTATTACAATTATGATAATTAAATTATTAGATAATTGAATTATCATCGCAATGTAATAGTAGGTTTTTTATCAATAAACTTAGTAAATGATGATTGAATTATTTTTTTTGTTATTGTTTTCTTTTAAAAATTTTCTTGGGGGGTTATTGAGGGCATAATATAAAGATGCTAAAAAAACTCGATTTCGGGGGTAATATCAACTTAAATAAAAATGTTTTGGGGTAATGATTCAAAAAGTTCCCCGACCCCTGTTCTAAGAGTTGATTGTCGAACATGGAAAATACAAATAAACAATATTAAGAACAGATCATAACAAACAGAAACAAAACAAAGAAACTTTATTAAAAAAAAAAGAATAAACAGGCAATGTTAGAAAAACTGAATGAAAAAATATTAAGCATAAAAAACAACTAAAAAATAAGGATAAAATTAAAAATTGAAATTCAAAACTCAAAAGTAAACGTTTGAAAACAACCATAAAAGTAAAAGAAATTAAAAAAATCATAAAAACAAACGTTCTGACGAAGAAAATTAAAAATAAATAAAATATGAGATAAAAAATATTCGAAAATTGGACATATCAAAAAGGTTATAAATTTGATAAAAGAAACCTCAAAAATTTAAAACAAGAAAACGAAAAAAAAAAGAAAAACAAACCTTTTTGAAATTCTTAGAGTTGATGAATTGATGAAAATCTCAAAAAATATTTGTAACTAAATATGTTTGATTAAAAAACAAAACTAAAGGAGAAATAGAAAATGAAACGAAACATAAAAATAAAACAAAAAAAAAACAACCTGAAAAAACAGAAAAAAATATAAAAAAAAATACATTTAAAATACAGTTCAAATATTGACACTTGGTCAAAAAGTCTGAACGATAAAATGAAGATAAAATGAGAAAAAAACGAAAAAGCTACAAGTATCAACTACACTACTGAATAAAACAAAAATAAATTAAAATAAAAAATAAAACAAAAGCAAAAAAAATAAGATGAAAAAAAGAACAAAAGGACCCTTAATGAATTCATATAATCTTCAATTTTGCATCATTTTATACCCAGAGAAGTATAACTTTTACACCACTTTTTTACTTTTTTGTGGTCATGATCTTAAATAAAATAATAATATATCCTGGTGCGCAACTTTAGCTTCTAACTACAGCTTCTACTTAGTGAAATTTTTTTAGCGTTTCGTAGCTGATGCTGATCTACAGTTTTTTCCGCAGCATGTTTTTCGGATTTTTGATTCTTATACTTTGAATATCTGAAAACTGAAGTATCTGAATATTTAAGTTACATGACGAGGTTTCTAAAACAATAAATTTTATACAAATCGGTTCAGAAACAAGGGAGATATAGTGGCTTTTGTCAGAAATGTCAAATTGAAACGCCACAAACTCTAACGAGAAGAAATTTCTCTGACAGGTGATGGTTAATATACGAAAGAAATTAAAATGTGTTTTTATTTAATGCGAAAAATCGCTAAATGGAAAACGACGCTAAAATGAAATTGAAAAAAAATATAAAAAATAATAACAAATTCAAATTTATGAAAGAAAGACATAAAAGAGACTTCAGAATTAAAAAAAATGTATAAAAAATACAGAAAAAACTTTTGAAAAATATGTTAATATTTGATTGGTACTTTTTAGGTTGTAAAGAGAAAAAAGAATGTAGAAATTTAAATCTGGAAAACATAGTCAGAATTTTGATGAAATGTTTTTTCAACAAAACATCCGCATTGATGATATCAGTTTGGTAGAACAAATTTTACACTACAGTAGGGATACCATACGTAGGACTAGATGGGGTAATTATAAACAAAATTACTCAATTTTTTATGCTAAATAGCTCTTTAATGTTAAAATTCTGGAAAGTGACCAAAAATGAATGAGTGGTTCTCTTCTCCATTTTAGGATTTTTTCTTCAAATTTTTAAGTTGCAGCTTGTGGGCGTAAAACGTTTGTTCATAATAATCCCCTTGTCTATGGGGTAATTATGAACACTGTTACGATTTTTGTTACTTGATGACTTTTGATATTGACTATATTCCTAGATTGAAACCACCTCTAAACAGTGCATTGTAGTGAAATTTGTTGATTTTTAAAATTTGCTGTTGAAAAGTTATGAGCTATTTTCAGTTTTACATAGGTGGGAGGCATCTTTTCATATTATCGCAGATCCACAATTCTAAAAAAAACTTATAAATTATTGTATTAGGCTTGTTTTCAAGATTAATATGGTTATCGTGATTTTGACGGTAAAACAGTGAATTTTAATCATCAACCAATGCTCAGAAAAAACGTTTTCATAATTACCCCGTATCTTGAAAAATATGGGGTAAATATGAACACTTCTTTGTGCGTGGGTGGAAATTTTTTTCAACAGAAAATCTTATCACACCACATCAAGCATCGATAACTAAACTTAAAACTTTTAAAAACAACATTTTATCTCCATTCACATTGACGAGGGAGTCAAGTGATAAGACACGTCTTGAAACGATTTTCGTTTCTCAGAGACATGAATTTTGTTAATAACTGTAACTTCAAAATTTAAATAGTTAGGTTTGCAAGTTATTACTGTAACTTATCAATAGAATGACAGACTTGATCACATTTGATCAGTTTTGAGACCCTACTATGACCCTGACGGCACTTACGGCGTTTGTTCGGAATTACCCTTGTTCATAATTACCCCACTTAGCACTACTCTTTTAAGAGTACATGCACTCTTTTCGATTGAGAAATGGGCGTACTCTTTTTTTGTGAAATTCTACAAAATGTACTCTTTTTTATGAAGCCATTTGTATGTATATGTATGTATGTTTGACCCACCAGTGGCTGATAGGTCTTTCGACCCGAGTCGGTACGGGAAGTCTCGATCGCACTTTCAAACACTGTTCATGCTTAACTCATCAACACTAATTGCAGCACAACCAAGGGGTCCGTTACCACTGGCTTGGGACAGGTTTGACTCATCTTACTCCCTTCAAACTGTTCGAAACAAATAAAGAATCCTGAAAAGGTACCTAAGTTACCCACTCATGATTCCAAATTTGCCGAGATACTCCGGCTGGCTTGAACCCACAATCCATTATACATCAGTTTTCCGCTCATTCGATTCCTGTCCTACTCCCTACTAATCCCCAATAATAGAGTTAAGTCACTGACCATACTGACTGGACACTCGATTTCGATTTCTGGATAATTTTTCCAGAAAAAAAAAACAAAAAAAATCATTTTTCCAACAGTACGCAATGTCGATTTCAGAGTGCGCATCGATCGATTTGAAGAAATGCTATCCCAGTTAGGAAATGCCACCCAACTTTAAAAATAAAACACGCAATTTCTACGATAAAATCGGGCTAAACAGGACCATTTTTCCTACAGGGCATTTTTTGTCAAATTTTTCAGGTTTGCCACCTGCCGTCGGTATTGCGAACCTGCAAAAGCTGACAACAAAAAATTAGACAGAAAATGGTTGAATTTTTGTTCTAAGAGTCAAGTCAGTGTGGTCAGTGGTTAAGCTATTGTATAAATACATCATGAAAAAGTAATGCAATGAAAGGATACTTATCTTTTAGCTATCCAAAGTTTTTGCAGTTTTTCGGCGATCCAAACAGAAAGCTGCATATTCTTCTGTTACGAAAAAAAACTTAACACAGCAGTCTAGTTTTTCATACCGACCCATGAACGTGCACGAAAGGATAAAAACAACAACACGTTTGCTCGAAAAAATTCAAAGTACGCTACCCGTCGAAGCTGCAATTTTTATTTAAAATTTCTTTTTCACTCAATTAATATTTTAGTTTCAAACCAGCTTCAAACAACACCCCCAATAAAATTGAATTTCAATTTTTTAGATTAAGTTTTCCAAAGGCCTATTTTAGACACAATTTTAACGCAAATCTTCGCGCTGTCTGTTTTTTTTAAATTCCTCTGCTGCGCATCACTTCAGCCATACGTCGGTATACTTTTTTTTTTTACATTAAAGCACTTTTCATTCATAAAATGATTATTTAAACAAAAAGTCAAATGCATGCGCCATGAAAAGCTTTGTTTTTTTCCTTTGATTTCCACAAAATATTCCTCGCTGCTTCCAAAAACACTGAAGAACTAGGATCTATTCAACTAGGAAAACTGAGAACAACGATGATCGACACATTTATTCCACCGATGGTGTTAAAATTTCTCCTAAATATCACTTATAAACTTGCTTAACCGGCCATTCGATTTAAGAATAATTAAACTAATTTTATAATAAAACACCAGCGAAATATTAAAAATAAAAATTTAACCAACGGAGCAAAAAAAAAAGACGTCATTTGCCAACAAGTCATGGCTTACTTCATGTACTTTTTTTTATGAAGCCATTTATACAGAAAATGAACTTGTTTGTTTGAGTTGAGGAAGTATGATTTCCACATCTTATACAAGAAATACGAAAGAAATACAGTTTACCAAAAATTTTAATACCTTATCTAAATATCCCGTATTTATGAAGGCATTTTTGCATCGTAATTTACAGTGAGTGCAATAAGCGCCTTGCAATATGCAATCAACCCTGAATCAAAGCAATCGAAAGATTCCTTTTAATTAAACCACGGTTAATGAAAAGTTCATATACCAGTAATCCGAAAATCTCTTCTTGAAATCAAGTATTTTATCGTATTTTGTTGGGTTTTTCAGTATAGCATCAATACTTCTTTTCCTTCGAATAATCCAAAAAGGAATATTAAGCTCCTGACTTTTCCCTTTTCATTATTTGAAGAATGTTTCAAGAGAAAATATGTAAATGTCATGAACGGTTTTCTATGAAAATTCAAGTGAAAAATGAACACAAGAAAATTTTTTTTTTTATTGAGTCACATCAACGGTGTTCAATGCAAATTTTACATTTTCAAAGAATGTTTGCACGTGTATTTCGATGTAACAAGCTCATAAAATCATACAATATGTAAAACAATGTAGCTTTGGTTTGGATTTTGTATAGATTTGGGATAAATTTGGGCATTTTTCTTCGATATCTGGGCAACCAGGCCGGACCAGACTTTTTATTTTTTTTCTATGAAAAAACCGGGCAAGCTCAGATAAAACTTGGCAATCTGGAATGCTTAGTCACACCTACTACTTCCAACAAATTGGCAGCATTTGAATGACTTCACATCTCTCGTTTTATTGAATTTTTCCTTACTGCTTTGAAATAAATTTAAAATTGTACTATTTTTAGCATAGCGGGATATGATGGACTAGAGTGCCCCGAATGATCCGAATTTTGAAAAAGCTATGTGCTGCATGCTAAAATTGATCCTAGGCCTAGTACAAGATTTTATGCCAAATTTGGCCCAGATCGGATCACGGGAAAGGATCGCTGACGTTTGTATGGGATTATGAGACTCTCCCTTTACCGTGGTCCGATCTTGCCCAGATTTGGCATTAGATCTTGTACTAGGCCTAGGATAAGTTTTAGCCTGCAGCGCATTACATTGTACAAGTTTGAAATTTCCCATACAAATTTGGGGGCCTTGTGATATAGCACAGTTGGCAAGTCAGTTGCTTCCTGAGCCGATGTCCGTGAGTTCGAGCCCTAGAGTAAACATCGAACACAGCTGTACCGGATAAGTTTTTCAATGACTGGTCCGCCAACTGAGTCGTTGATATAAGTCACGAATGACATGAAAATGTTAAAACGACTAAAATAAAAAAAAAAAACATACAAATTTGGGGCAGTCTATTATTTATACAATAAAGTGATGTTTGTAAAGCCTCAAGGGATTAGAAGAATTTTACAATGACATAATATTCAACAACATCAAACAAGTGAATTTGAGAAACTTAAACATATTTACTAGTAAATTTTAGTTCAATAATTTTTGTGATATTCAGAGTCGAATTTTGAAACACATCGATATAAATTTCTTCATGGTCCCCGTCCTCAGTTATTAACACTTTAAAATAAATGAAAATCTATTTCTTTAGAAATATAAAAAAACTTGGATTTTAAAACAATCAATTAAAAAATGTGTTCCATAGTGGAATAATCAAGTGGCAGAAGCTGTTAAAAAACGGAGAAAAGCTTTGAGAAAGTTGAAATCGAACAAATCAATCAAAATGCATGAGCTCCTGAAAGAATCTTTTAAAACAGCACATATTGAGTCAAAACGAACAGTTGTAGAGGCCAAAAGAGCAAGTTGGGTAAAGCTAGCAAATACATTTTCCATTGAGACCCCTTTAAAAGAAATGTGGAACAAATACAGGCAAATTCAGGGAAAAACTAAAAAAGCGCAAAAATAAATGCAATAACTTATGACAACCGAACAGTGAAAGACTCTCGAAACATTGCTGAGCTCCTAGGAGACGCATTAAAAAAAGTGTCAAGCAATGATTCGTATGATCAAGAATTTAAAAATTACAAAAACGACACCGAACAAACTTCAATTGATATAGAAGATGAGCAGATTGCCGAATATAACAATACCTTTTAATATGTACGAGCTGATGGAAGCATTAGAAGGACTCAAAGGATCATCACCTGGCCCTGATGATATCCACTACTCGATGATTTCGAACCTACCGCTGGATGGCAGAACCTTACTACTTGATGCATATAACCAATTATGGTCTAAATCGGTTTATCCTGAAGAATGGACGAAAGCTTTAGTGATTCCCATATTCAAAGGAAAAGGACAAAGAACAGATCCCCTGAATTATCGTCCTATTTATCTTAATAGTTGCCTGGGGAAAATTCTAGAAAGAATGATCAACAACAGATTAATGCACGTAATAGAACAAAACAATTTTCTACATGAGCACCAATGTGCGTTCCGGAAAGGAAAAAGCACTATGGATCATCTTTATCACCTAGAAGCTGACATCCGAGAAGCATTCCAAAAAAATCATATAGCACAAGTGGTATTCCTAGATATCAGTAAAGCATATGATACTACCTGGCGAAGACTTTGCTTAGACACATTGAAAAGGTGGAATATACAAGGAAGGATGCTTAAATTTTTGCAAGAAATGCTGAAAAGAAAAACCTTCAGAGTGATGGCTAACGGGACATGTTCTAGTGAAAAAGAAATGGAGACTGGTATGTGTCAGGGATCCGTACTTAGTGTCACGTTATTTCTTGTAGCAATAAATTCCCTTACAGAATTTTTGCCTGTAGTCAAGAGTTTGATCTATGCTGATGACGTTAGTTTATTGGTTACTGGTGAAAATGCAAAGGAAACCGAAACTCAACTACAAATAGCTATGGATAGCATTACAAACTGGGAGAAGAAAACTGGTTTTAAAATATCAGCTGCTAAAAGTGCCTCAGTAATTTTCAGAAAACCTCGCTCAAGAAAACACTGCAACCAGAATACGTTAAATTTGAATGGAGATGTCATCCCTCGAAAAACCAGCCATCGATGCCTGGGGGTTGTCTTAGATCAGCATCTCAAATTTCGTATGCATGTACAAGAAATCAAAGCTTCTTGTGAGCAGCGAATAAAGTTTTTACGAAGCATTTCATCGACGAATTGGGGAGGAGATCGAAATACCCTGATCAAGTTATACAAAGCAACTATTCTAGAAAAAATGCTATATGCTGCACCAACGTACAAAAATACATATCGATAAAAGTTTGCACTTGCACATCAAGAAAGGGAAAAGTGTCAATGAAACTCGACAACTTTTCACGCAGCTGAAAAATACTTCTTTAAGAATTCATAAAGCCATATATACAGATGGCTCAAAACAGGATTCCAGATGTGGTTTCAGTGTAGTATGTGATCAAATTGTGATAAAAAAGCGAATAAACAACACTTGTAGTATATTCGCAGCGGAGAGCAGAGCGGTAGAATGTGCTTTCGAGTGGATTGGGGAACAAAATAGTGTAGGCGCTTATGTGATTTTTACAGACTCGATGAGTGTTATAAATAGTCTAGAAAAATATAACATCAAGTCCAAATGGAAAGACAAGATTCAGAGGATGTGCTATGAATACTCTAGAGCTGGTAATCAAGTTTGTTTCTGCTGGATCCCTAGTCACTCAGGAATAGTTGGCAATGAAAAAGCTGACCAGGAAGCGCGAAATGCATTGGAATTGCCCGAAGAACATAGTTGTTAGTTGAAGAATAGTTGAATATAAAGAATTCGTGAAAGTAATCAAAATGCAGGTACTCTATAAATGGCAAGCTGAATGGCATAACACTTCGAACAACGAACTGCGAGAAATTAAGAATGTTGTAACACCGTTCAAATCAGTATTCTTAGGCAATCGGCGGGAAGATGTTGTTCTTGCTCGACTTCGGATTGGACTTTTGACACATCGATATCTGCTGGACCGTACAGAGAGGCCTATTTGTGAGAGATGCAATGCAACCTCAACTGTTAAACGTATAATTGAAAATTGTGAAGTACTAAACCAAGATCGGATGGATATAGGAGTATCACCGAACCTAAGAGAAGCATTTGCAGATGATAAGGATAGGGCGCTAAAAATGCTAGATTTTCTCAAAAGGATAGGAATATTTGACAAAATTTAATATGTGTTAGCAATTAAGGCATATGTTTAAGTCATGTTAATTTCTTATTATTTTATCATTTTTTTCCAGACCCGAATGTAAAACAAAGGGTCTTTAAATAAATTTAAAAAAAAACAATCAATCGGAATAAAACACCAGAAATTATGAATATTATGAAAGATTTGAAGCTAGATATTTGCAATTTTGTATCGCTTTTCAAAAAATTACTTAAATTTGTAATAAAAAGTTATATTTAAAAGAATTTGAAAAAATGATTGAAAGTCGTTAGATCAGAGATGTTAATTCAAAAACTGATTTACGTAACCTAAAAAGAGAAGTTTAAATTCTAACCAATGCAATGAGTTTTACATTTAGATATTACAGTTAAGTACGATTTCCCCAAAAGTTTCAGGAATAAAGGGTCGACTGATTTTCAACCCCTTATTAACACTAACATTTCGGCTTTGTCATCAAACTGAAGTAAGCCTCACTTTACACCCACCACATTACAAAGCTTCCCAAATAAATAAAAAATCATGACTTAGAGACAGCAATATAGTTAGATAGGTAGAGGGTAGAAACATCATCGTAAGTGGCTTCCCTCCATTCATCAGCGGCTTTGTTTCGTCGAAATCGCTTTCCACACCGTGAGTTCGGATCGGATGAATGTGTCGCGAACGTCCTTCTGGAAAACTGGAAAACACACATTCAATACAACTGAACAGTCAGCCTGCCAGCAGCGAGGGGAGGAAATAAGCTGGAAAACATTTTCCCGGTCTCCCCCCACGATGACAGTTGTGTTTGGTTAGGAAAATATAAAGCCGCATTTGCCGGGGACATTTCCGGTGGGTGGTTTTCCCGATGCTATACGCCGAGAGACAGACACGCATAACGTGCGGTATCTAGATATGTTTGTGGCAAAAGGTTGTGGGTGGAGATGATGTGTTATCTCAAAACTGAGCAGCCTCACAAACCCCTCCAACGCAAATATTTGATGGTCTTTTTTTTTATCTCCTATTACAACATACATCTCGAAACCCGTTCCAGACCCTCCTAAATCAAGGGTTCACTAGGGCAGGAATTCTTGACCGACCCCAGCTGGACTTCCGATCCAAAAATTCCATTTAAGGAGCCCAAACAAAAAAATATCGTTCGAATTCCGGGCTGATTGCCTTGAACGTCTTACTGCATCCTTATTGCCGAAATATTTGGGAAAAAAGGCTCAACCAGCTTTCTTAAAGGGATGGAAATGGGCTTAAAGCAATATTTTCCTCCCAAAAACAGCTTAAATGCAAATCTCCTTTTAAATGAAATATCAAACTGACACGAAGCTGATGTCTTATGAATAGGAGAGATTGAAAAAAAGTGCTGTTTGCTGCTTTTCGCGAGCGAACAAAATAAAAGTCAAGATCAAACAGATAGGAAAGAATTGCTAATGGAATTTTAGGTATTTGCTGTGTAATATTTGCGATATTATCGACCGCTGCAACTTTTCTTTGCGGGTAAAGAGAAAAGTATGATCGTTTTAATTCGAATGCATAGAAATGAATTAAACTTTTTTTTTTTATAAAATGTGTTTCAATTTGAATTTGTTAAAAAAACAACTATCAAACAAACTTTTCATCAAATCATTGTATTATGGTTCTGGTTAAATTTTACATAAATTAATTTAAATCGATCTTATTTACTTTCAAAACAATGCAAATTTTCAGAATTTTTCTTTCAAATAGCTTGGTCGTTAAGAGTGCCAAGGGTTGCCTGGGGAAACTTCAACATCAAATTCCAAAAACCGACCTTTTACATTTACACTCAAAAAATAACCGAAATACCGATTATGGAACTTTGCTTATACCGTGGTTGAATTAAAAGAACCTTGGCCAAATGACCTGTTCAAAATTTCAGCTCAATTGTACTTGATTTGAGGGTTCTCCAAAGCCCTCAAAATCTTAAAAGTTTAGATTTTTTAACCCCTCAAAAATCTAAGGGAAATGCTAAGGAAATTCGAAACTATGAAATTTCAACGTTGAAGCCAAATTACATGAAAACGCATAAAATGTTAAATCTGGCGTTATTTCAAAAGTCATATTTAAACCACTCGAATGTTTATTAGGTATCTTATTAAAACTCAATTTTTCACTAGCGTGGTTAATTCTTTTATTAAGGAGGTTCTGAAAATAATAATCATAAAAAATAAAAAAATAAGATTAAAATGAAATTTACTTAACAGATTACTAAAGTTGAATTGAAAGGAATCATCTATTTCGTTTGATTCAGAGTTGATGTTCTCGTTCACTCTCTGGACGTTGTTAACTGCATAATATCTGACCTATTTTTTTTTAAATTCAAAATTTACGCGTTTTTAAGATATTTTTTTTAGGTGATCGGGGTGATCACCCAAGCGGCAAAACACCGTTATAAAACCCGCAAAAGCTCGAATTTCTATAAAAAGTTGGAATTTTTCTTAGTAGATGTGCTTTTAAATTTTCAAAATTCAAAATTGCCATATGCAGTTTCTTTTTTATTTGCTCAGATTTAGAAGGAAACAATAAAAAAAAATCTTAAAACTATAAACGTACGGAATCATGTGATTTTAATTTTTCTTTATTTTTAGAAATTTCTACCATGTTCAATGCATTACCAGATCTTGGTCGTTCTAATAAGTAAAAAAAACCTTTGGCCTTCAAGTGTTAAATTACCTTTATTGTAAGAAATTTAAATTTTAGTCAAATTATCCATCAGAGTGATAAGTTTTCCAGTTGGTGTTAAAGAAACGTATGACTTCAAATGACCGTCTAACTTTCTAATCTTTCTTTTTGTCTTTTAGTTACCAATATTTCACTAAACAAATTCAATCGTAACAACAAGTGTTGATGCCGCATTAAATTCATATTTGATGAAGTTTTGAGCAGCGAAAAGCTTCCCGTTAGGATTTTTTTGTGTTTCAAAATATTTCTTAAATAGAAGGAAAATTATCAATTCAGAATCAGGAAAAATCATTATAATGAAACTTTACTTTAAGAATAAAAAGCTAATACATATTTGAAATTTTAATATAAATTTGAATTTAAGTCCTCCTTTTTCCTTTGTTTACAGCTGGTTTATTGAGAATTTTGAAACTTTACAAAGTCATATCAGATGTCTAATGCTAACCTTATTTTAAAATCTAAAGCAGTGCTATTTTTCACTTGCGTTTATAAGGAATTCATGACTTATTGCAAAATAAGAATTCAGGTTCTGAATCACAGTAAAGATTCTCTTTCGCGAGTTTTTATCACCCTCAATTTTCCACCATTGAAATATGAATTATAAACCTCAAATTTATACCTATATTATGAAATTCAAAAACAAAAATTTTAATTTCATATCTGATTTTATTTAATTCTGTTTGAAATGTATCACATCAAACATTCATATTATGGGTGACCATGAAAAAAATACAAGTACTGCCAAACAGAAATCGAATATAAAATATTCATAGTAAGAACTTAAATTTTAAAAAATCTTCTCAAGAGATTACAGCAACAATAAATCGAAAATAAAAAAGATTACATGTTATGACTTTTGCGTTCCCTATGATTTTTTAGAGCCAAAAGGCACAAACAAGTATTTATATAAGCTGTTTCAATATGAAGGAATTAGTGTTGGCGATAGAGAATCAAATCCATCTCCAGAACCCAAAATCTGCATAACACAAGGAAACAAAATTCACATTTAACGAGGTGCAAAGAATTTGAAAACTGGGGTGAAATTATGAATCCTATTCGATTCGAGTTACCCGTTTCGAGTTGAACTCGAATTGAATTAGAAGCAGTATTACGAATCTCGTTCGAGTTCTAAATTTTAACGTATTAGATTTCGAGTAAATCGGGTAGTAGATCATCTCGAAAAGTTCCATTCGAATCGAGATCGGTAATGCCAAAGTTGGTCGAATCGAACGAAACTCGATTGTTTCGAGTTCCATAATCCCGCCCCTGATTTCGACTTTTTTGAGAGTACCTTATGCAAATTTGTATTTTTTATCAGCTCTTGTTTCCGGTATAAATTTTGAAAATACAAGATTCATTGAAAAAATTTGAGTGTAAAATATCAAAAAGATTTAGAAAAAGAGGTTTTAACTTTCATGAAGACTGTGTGTAATTTACCATTAGAAAAAATTATAGAAGTAAGTATGTTTCCCCATTTTGTAAAAAAAAGAAGATTATCTAGACGAAATCTGTAATGTTTTTTTTGGAAATTTGTCACTTTTTGGCATTCTTCCCTCTAATCTGTATCGTTGAATGAATAAAGGATAATGATAAGATTTTACTTATTTTTGGTTGTTCATGTATGTTAGTTACTTCATCAATTATCATTGATCGATTTCACTCTAAACTGCTTAGTTTTAAAATTAATAAATGCCAGAAAAAAAGTAGGGAGAGAAAAAATCTGACCAAAAAATAGAGTTTGAGACGCCAAAATATTCCAAAATAACTGTCCCTCGGTTTTATTTTTTCCCTTGTGAATTAAAACAATCCTTCTATCATTCCACTATTTTTTCGGCAACAAGGCAATCTATCATGCTAAACAGTCAGATGATCTTTTAGTGATTTTTAACCAACACTTCTGGATTTCAAGATTATGTGACCGTCAATTATGTCACCGATACTGCTTTAAACTCATCTACACTAAAATATTGAAATTTTAAGTTGAAATTTAGCTTAAGTTTTGATATTCTGAATCTGAAAGCTTGACTATTTCAATTGCAAATGATTGAAACTCTTCACTAAAGAAAAGTCATAACTTTCAGAATTGACCTCCCATCCGGTACAATTAAAATAGGAAATTTTGAATGATAACTTCAAATTCAAGTGTCAATCAAATAAAATTAGGTTCTAGAAGCTTCATATTCAGATACTGATCTTGATAATCGTATTTTCTATAGAATTTGTATTTAAAGTGTTGATTTAATATATTTTGTTTCCAAATTTGAAAATAATAATACTAAATTTCCAAATCACGATTCAGTTAAATACCCCAATGAAGAATTTATTGTCCGTTATTTATGTTTGTTAATTAGTTCATCGGCCTTATCGGTAAAAAGTAAAATACTTCCAAAAAATTATAAAATATCAGAGCTCTAATATTTAGAAGTTCAGGGAAAAAAATGAAGATAGCTTGAATTTTTTTTTCTACATTTCCATCTCTCAACATCGTGTGAATTATTTTAACCCTCATCCGCATTAGAGTGTCTTTTTGACACTATTGCAAGTTTGAATGCTTGTAACTTTTTTCAGAAGCTTCAAAAAAGAAAAATTTCTTCGGGGACCCTAAATGAATTCGAAAGTTCTTTGATATTGCATCTTTTACTTTATTTATGAAGGAACCCTGGAAGCCTGGACAAAAAAACTCCCTTTTTCGATTTAGAGTGTCATTTTGACACTCCAAAACTAAAATCTATATAATTCGTTTGAATTATTTTTAACTTCATACAAAACTTATATCAATAGAAACCTTGTAATGTCAGTTAAATATATTTAGAACATTATAAAGGGTGATACGGTCAAAATTTTGTCAATGTCAACTTGACGTATTTCTTTCAATTTTGCATTTAAAAAACCTGAACGCCCCTAATTTTGAAGGTGTGTGTGTAGAATGTTGCTCCTATTTTGATTTTGGAATTCACTCTTCAGTTGTCAAAATGCCGTCCAAGGAAGAAGAACAGCGTATCAAAATTTTGCTCGCGCATCGCGAAAATCCGAGCTACTCGCACGCAAAGCTGGCAAAATCGCTAAAAGTTGCCAAATCAACCGTTACAAATGTAATTAAAGTGTTTGGGGAACGTTTGTCGCCAGCCAGGAAGTCTGGATCGGAGGGGAATCGAAAACCGAAAGTCGCTGAGACGACAAAGAGAGTTGCCGGTAGTTTCGAGCGAAACCCTAATTTCTCTCTCCGAGATGCCGCAAATAAGCTGGGTGTATCGTCTACAACCGTGCATTGAGCCAAAAAACGAGCCGGACTATCGACTTGCAAGAAGGTAGTGACTCCAAATCGCGATAATAAACAAAATACGACGGCCAAAGCGCGATCCCGGAGGCTGTACACGACGATGCTGACGAAGTTTGACTGCGTGCGAATGGACGACGAAACCTACGTCAAAGCCGACTACAAGCAGCTTCCGGGACAGGAGTTTTATACGGCAAAAGGGAGGGGAAAGGTAGCAGATATTTTCAAGCACATGAAACTGTCAAAGTTCGCGAAGAAATATCAGGTTTGGCAAGCCATCTGTATCAGTGGCTTTAAAAGCTACATTTTCATAGCTTCCGGGACTGTCAACCAAGAAATTTACGTGAAAGAGTGTTTGAATAAACGTCTGCTGCCTTTCCTGAAGAAACACGGTTGTTCCGTACTGTTTTGGCCGGATTTGGCATCTAGCCATTACGGCCATGGAGTGGTACGCCGCCAACAACGTGCAGGTGGTTCCCAAGGACAAGAACCCTCCCAACACGCCAGAGCTTCTCCCAATTGAGAAATACTGGACTATTGTCAAGCGGAACCTAAAGAAGACCAAAAAAACTGCTAAGGACGAAGGCAAGACAAACTGGCTTTCTGCGGCGAAGAAGGTGGACAAGGTGGCTGTACAAAATCTGATGGCAGGGGTTAAGCGTAAGGCCCGGCAATTCGGATTTGGAAAAGCGGAAGCCCAACTGAATATTTTTCCTAAATTTTAAACTAAATAAACTTGAAAAAGAAATTTAATTTGATGTTTTAAATAAACGATTTCACCGATTTACACGCGTTTTCCCTTGACCAAATTTTGACCGTACCACCCTTTATATAGCTAAAGCTTATAGTTTGCTCGTTATTCAACATGAAAGAAAAAAAAATCCGAAAAAACATGCCTCAGGAAAAGTGCTGTAGTTCGTATATTACACGTCCAAAAAATATTTGCTTTATACACCTGAAAGCTGAAGTTAATGTGTACATCATGAAGCCAAGAAATATTTTTTAAATTTTTTTTAATGAAATGGTCACAAAAATTTCAAAAAAGTGGTCCGAAAAACCTACTTTTCATTAGGTTGCTAGTAAAAACTGTTTGAGCGGTGGTAGAGTTTTTTGAAAAATATCATTACAAATTTTATTCTAATTCTGACATTTTTTTGTCTTTGGATTTTTGATGCAACAAAAATTGAATTAACGGGAATTTTTCAAAGTTGACTACTTTTCGCGATTTTTTTACAAATTGAAATTTCATTTGTTTTTGTGGACCACCGTCAGGTTGTACCCGGATTTTCAGTGCTTTTACTTTGTTTGGATCAATAAAAAGTATATTCATTGGAAAGCACATTTAATCTACATTATAGTAAGGTGCAACAATTCACGCTGTGAGATTTCACAAAAATATGAAAATTATAAACGTAAAATCATTTCGATTGATTAATCGAAAAGTACGGGTTTTACACAACATTTTTACATTTTTGGTGGCCATGATCTTAAAAAATTAAAAAAAAAAAGTTCCATGCGTGCGCAATATAGCTTCTAACTTCAGCTTTCTCAGACACTAAGTGAAATTTTGTAGAAATCGGTTGAGAAACAAGAGAATTTTAGCGAAAACAGTGTAAGCCGTAATTTGACCGCTCGCGGTATGAATAGGTATACCACATGCGTTATTCGAAAACCATAACACTTAGAAAAATTATAAAAATGCAAAAATACTTGCATTTTAAAAATAAAAATAGTTGTCGTTAAATTTAGGAAAAATAAATTATATTAGGCGTAATCATCATTTAAAGTCCAAAAACCGTCATTTGACCGTGTTAAAGTGACAGTTTTAAAATACCAGATATACCTACAAATGAAAAAAAAATTATCAACATTTTTTCATAATGGATATTATAGATTCGCTGGTTGTTTTATAAAAGGACGTAGAAGGATATTAAAATGAGTATATAGGGAAACTTTGATGAAGTTTTCATTATTCATATTTTGTTTCATACTTTTTAAAATACATGTTGTTCAGTGAAATTCATGGCGGAAGAAGGAGCATTGCTTATATTGTAGACTCATTTGCAACTGACCATCCCCGACCCCCGCAACCCCTCCTCCCTCCTTTAGCTCACTCGAATGATCGTTTTTTCACCAGATATTAACGTTCCTTTATATTGACTGATTTTTAATAATTGGAAAATTACCCCAGTATAGAATACAGGGCTGGTAGCGAGTCACTTTTTAGTGACTTGGTCACTTTTTTTGGGTCAGTCACTAAAAAGTCACTTTTTTCATCATTTGGTCACTAAAGTCACTATTTTCCAAATAATGGTCACTTTTATCACCAAAAGTCACTTTTTTCACCGAAAATAAACCAATGAAAGAGTAATTTGAATTGCGCGTGTCAATATTGACATGAGGCGAAAATTGATTTGATAATCCGCATTTAATTCCCCTATGTTGGGTCGATCCTAATAAATGGATGTTTTTATATAGGAAGAAGAAGAACCACTCATTCACCTAATGTATTCAGAACTCGAGAGGTTAGTCCGTACTTAGTAACCAGATTGTGCAAAGAGAATGTTTGGCCTGCCGATGCGATACTACCACAGGATATTTTTGATAACGTTGAGAACCTTCTTTCACCTTAAAACATCGTTGTTGGAAACTTGTACCGAAATAGAATAACTTTGATATTTTTATATTATTAGATTTTTTTTGGAAGCAAACACACGACTAAAACAGGCCATCGAAACCCGTAATATGGCAGAAGTCGAGCTATCTCAAGCGATGCTAGAGGGAGTTTCGACCGTTTCGACTGTTACAGGGTTGCTAGCGAACCGGGAAAACCGGGAAAAACTTTGGAATTTGATCACGTCACCGGGAAACTGGGAATTTCGGCATCTCACCGGGTAAATTGACATTTTTGGATTTTTTTTTCGAAGTTTCAAAAATATTTTTAGAATTATTTCAAAATTTAAGAGTATTTTTGAGAGTCTCGATATAGATTTATCTCATAATCGCTTATTTTCGTTCATTAGAAAAATAAGCGTTTATGTTATCACTTTTTTAACTAATTGCGGTTCTCTTTTATAGAGGGTCAGCAACATACAAATGAATTAAAGTGATCTAGAAATTCAACTGAATTTGATAAAAATCCACCTGTCACCAGTATATGCATCAGTTCGAAGTTTTCTGAGTAAGTTTCAATATGGTACAAAAGTGTTATTTTCTCTAACTTCCTTGGTCTAGTCAGGAAAACGATTCTAGTTTATGGAGATATTACACTCTCACTTGAAGAGGTTTTGTGTAAAGATAAAAAAGGTTTTGTGTTTTGCAAATCTTGAGACTCGTTGTTTTCTCTCACTATTAGGATATATTGACAGATCTACACGAACACCACCTTAGCAGGAGGCCTCAGCCCTAACCTCAAACCATGGGAGAACAAAATCGATTTTTGAGAATGGCGTACGATAAACGAGATATTCCGGTATATATATCGACAAATTCGCCTGTGGAAAAGCGGTACACAGATGCTCGTGTTTTGATTTTTTGGGTGTTCAGGGATGCCAAGTGCATTGATATTTGGAAAATTATTATATTTTTTTCAATTGCATTGTTATTGAAAAGCCTTTTTATGAGTACTGAGAATTTGCAACTTTCCCGTAGATTTTTATTCGAATCATTTATCATTTCATCATTTATCTGAACGAAATATCAACAGTCTGTATCACCCACTTAAACGATGTAGCAAATTGTGTTGATATGTTTAGAATAATCAGAGCATGTTGGTGATTATTTACAAAGTCACCAAAGAAAGGGGCTTTCATTAATTTACTTGTTTGTAACAGTGAATGATTTTGCATTTGTTTAGAAGTTAGAAACAACCCTTTTTTATCTACCAAGCAGTACATGAAAACATATTTCAGATGTTTTGAATTCACCTAGAAAATTCATAAGCAAAAGATGGCTTATCTTCATACATTTAGGGACACCCCGTAATGAATTCAAACTTTTAGCGTTGATAGTTAAAAAAGTTTAAAAAAATTGAAATATTATAAAAAGTTTAAAACAAGCAAATACTGATTTTAGTAATGTACCTAGCATCACTGGTGAGGCCTTAGAGGTTTCTCGCACATCCAGGTTAGGCTGTACAAGTTTCAGTTTCGACGTAAAATTATTCAATATTCGATATACATATTTCATAAAATTATTTTATGCAAAAAGCAAATAATTTTCCAGCGTGAGACGTTTTTAAGCAGAGTTACACCTCTTTTTTATCAGAAATTCATCAGAAATTTCAATGTAGTTGTTGTTGTGTAATTCGTTTGAATTGGTCTGAGGAAGGAAACATTACATCGCAAGCGTTAGGTAAGTGTTAAGCTGTTGCTTATAGTTTCCGAAATCTAAGGTCTTACCCCTGATAAAAAATAATACCTTAGACTCAAACAATTAAACCTCAGCCCTGTTTTATACACGGTTTCTATATTTTCACGAATCTTTAGTTCAAATGACTGTTATTTATTGTTTTGTTGTAAAAAACATTTTTTTCAAAAACATTTCTTTGGGTACAAAAAAATATAACTGGATTTAGAAAATAACTAAATATTTTCCGGCAATATGATGATTTTAAGTTTTGTAATCCCCATTCAAGTTGATTTTATATTATCTTTCGATGTATTGTTAACATCTATTATATAAAATTCTCTTGTAACGGTGTTTGTAGTACTACTCCTCCGAAATGACCCAAACGATTCGAATGAAATTATTTTTAGAATATTCTGTAGCCATGCGAATCGGTTTATATCGAATAAAAACAACACAAAGTCGCATCAGTCGTCGTAATAATTAAATTTGTAGTTTTTTGAATGAAATAAAAGTCATGACTTCCATTTTTTTGAGATTTTTTTTTCCTTTGGGCGGTTTGTTTTTCGTCTCCAAGGTCGAGGCGTCGCGAGCAGACGTCGTTAGAAGATAGTAACCATGGCATAGCATACTGATCAGTGAAAATATTTTGGCGCGTATTTCTCAACTAAGCATATTTTCAATGCAAGTGGTGGCGATATGAAGCCTTGATGTGATTTTTTTGTTCTTGATTCCTAGCTCATTTCTACAGCACATGGTTATGAATGACGCCAAGATGTGACTCAGGTTGACATTTTGCGGATCGAATAAAACATATCATATTTGTTTTGCCAAAATCTGAAATTGAAAAGTCGGGCATTAATTTTTAAAGATTTTCTTTTCTTCGAGGGGTTTGTTTTTCGTCTGCATGGGCGAGGCGTCGCTAGCAAACGTCGTTACAAGATAATAGTAACCAAAGCATACTGTTCATTGATCGCTGGAAAAATTAAAAAAATAGGCGCCTATTTCTCAACCAAGTACCTATATTTCTTATGCACGTGGGGGCGATATGCAACCTAGATGTGTTTTTTTTCTTGCTTATTTTATTTGTACACAGCACATGGTAATAAATGACGCCTAGATGTGACACGGATTGATATTTTATCGATCGAATCAAAACCACATAAACGATTTCAAATATCAAAACCATTTTTAATTCGTGTTAATTTAAGTAGTTAATTGATGCCAAAAAATATTAATTTGGTAAAGATAAATATGAAATAATGTTATGACACTTTGAGGACGTTTGAAAATAAAAAATTGGGAAGCTTATATTCAATTTCGTATAATCCAATACGCCTAGAATGCTAGACACATTAACTGAACAAGAGTCTATTCTCTTCTAATTTGTTTAATTATAGAGGATTTTAACCAACTTGGCCATTCGTCCTCTCAACAAGAGTCTGTTCTTTGAAATAGATTGGATAGAATTGAAGTTTTAAAAGGCCGAATGAACTATTTGATGTTTTGCAAACGTAAATTGAAGTTATCAATAAAATAATCTACATTTTAATAACAAAAAGTGAGGATATGCATTTTCCAAAAGAATTTCTAACTATCAACTATCAAACTAATTAAGCAAACTATCAACTTTTACAAAAAAATATATACATTATTTCTTCATCTAAAAATTGTTGGGCCCAAAAAAAAAATTGGGTAAAGGGGGGGGTAGGGTCTAACGGGTATAAAAAAACACGATTTTCACGATTTTTTTTTAGAGCTATCGTTCAAACAAATGTATTCAAATTTTTTGCATTATACAAAGCATTGTTAAAAGAACATTTAGTAATTATTTCGTAGAAAAATATTGAAAAATGAGCCGATGACGGAGCACTTTCAAGGATGCCTTTTAGAAAAACAGGATTTGCGGTGGACACTGTATCTCAGCACAGAATCATTTGAAGTCAAAAAATCAGAGCAAAATATTTTTAATAGATGTTTTTCTGGACCCCAACGTTTTTATTTAACTTAAAAAAAGTTTTATGAAATTTTTGTGGCTGTTTGAAGTAAAAACTACGATTTTTCACGAAAAAATCCGCCATTTTTCACCTGTAAAATCTCCCCAAAGTAAAAAAAAAACAAAAAAGAAAAACGTTAGGGTCTGGTATTTTCTATGTAGAAAATATGTTCCAAATTTGAAAAGAATCGAATAAGTAGTTTTCAAATGACGATATCCACGGACTTTAAAAATGTGCTTTCGAGAAAAACGCGTTTGAAGTTTCTGCTCTTGCTTTCTTGCAGTATTAGATAGGAGGAGTTAAAGGCCTATAATTTCTACAGTTTTGCTTCAATTGACTTGAAAATTTGACACAACATTCTTGAAATGTTTTACAATAAGAAAATAAAAAAATAAAAAAATCGATTTTTTGAAAGTGTTAGACCCTACCACCCCCCCTCCCTTAAATAAACTTAACTTTTTTTTTTTAATCATTCACCAAAACTGTGTACACGTTTACTGTTTGTTTACACAGAATTCAAGTGCAAACTTAACATGAAAAATGTGTTTTTGTTTTACATATTTTGGCTATATGGAAGAGACTTTTGATTCACTTTTTTGTAGAAAAGTTTTTTTGTGATTGATATTCCAGGGGCAGCAGATTTTTATGATGAATTTTTAATATGACCTGATAGTGTTAAAAATAATATTAATTCCTGTAATTTCTTAGGTGGAATAAGTGAAAACGCGAAATTTAGCTATGAAACATCTTTAATTTAAGAATTTTATCTTCAAAATGGCCAGAAAGGATATACCGAGTGTTGAATCTGAAGCTGATATTCAAAATTATTATAAAGGTCTTTGTAAATCAAGGTCTTTTGGTTGAACAGCATTCAGTGAAATTGAAGTACCACGCATTAATTTATTCCGGAGAAAAACTTAGGATATAGCAATGAAAGTTGATAAAATAGACAAACAAAAACAAGTATTAAATTAATTTTAAAGTCTTTTCACTGACGCATCCAAAAAGTCCTATGTGTTTTCACTTGCCCCAATAAATGGGACAAATATATACTTCGATATTTCTTTTTGTCAACATAACTAATATTTTTTTTGAAAATGTTACTTTTTCCAGAGCATATGAAAGTTGAACTGTGGTGATATTCGTTAGAATTTGACCGGTGTTTCATTTTTGAAAATTAAGATTTATAGTAAAAAAGACACATAATTTTTATTAAGGTTTTGTTTATATGATAATTTCCAGGAAATAAAATGAACTCATGAAACCATCGTAGCCTGAACAGATTATTTATTTTCAATCTATTAAATTTAAAAAAAAATCTGCTTATCAATTAAATGTTATTAAATCTTAAAAATATAACGTAATCCTAAATGAAATCGCAGATCACCAACAATGTTCAGGAAATTTAGAAATCAGAACTGCTTGAATTAAAATCTTTAAAAAAAAGGGTGAGTATATCTAAACATATGTTTTCCTCTTTTCAAAACCAATCGTTCGATTCATTGGGCTAAATTTCAAAGGAATTAATTTGCATTTTTTGCTTGAATAAAAAAAAGGAATAAGCAATACACAAAATCACCAAATTTAATGCCATGACAAGTGCTGTTGGGAACACTGTAAGTTGAAATGTGTAAAGTCTATAACTTAAGTATCAGGCGAAACTTTTTGGAAATGATTTGGTGAAAATATGGATTTTAATTCAAACTGCTTCGAAACATGAGGATGATGAATAATAAGCTGTTTGAAAATGGTTAGTAAAAAATCTTTTCTTATGTGTGTCTTATGTGCTCTAATAAATACACCATCCAAAGCTTATTGGCAGCTGAAAGCGCTGCGTTAGGCAAAATATTCGGCAAATACTCCAAAAATTGTCCCGATATTAAAAACAATATAACAAAACGAAATAAATCTACTGAATGGAATACAGCAAATGAAACATACATATTATCAACATACAGTTATTTATTTAACAAGTTACAAAAATTGGATTTTAAAAGACCCGTTGAGTTTAAATTCTTTGGTTTAATTTTGATAGAATTGAGCGGGACGATTCGAGTGAAGGGAAAGAAGGGAAATGTAAAGAAAACTAGGAAAAATAGAAAATGGACGCCAAATTGAACATGGTAAGACGAAGTTTACCGGGTCTGCTAGTATTTCTATATAAATTATACTTTTTTTCTAGAACTCTATAGAAATTCTAGAAAATTTATATTGGCTGAAAAGTACTACATCATAGTTTCAAGATCAATCTAACCGGACTTTTTTTTTGCAAAATTGTTGAAATGGTGGAGCAAACCAACGAATATATGCTCAGTTCGTTAGATTTGTTTTAAAAAAAATCATGAGAGCCTGTAAATTTGAAACGAAAAGAGTGCGTGTTAAAAGACGCTGAAGTGTTTGCCATGATTTCTAATCGGTTAACAAGTTTCGGGATACAATTATTAGAAATTTGAAGCCTTTTGTATTATTTTTTTTTATTCGCCATGATTTTAAATCAAAAACGAGTATAAAAAATATCGGAAAAATCATCATTTATAACCGGGAAAAAACCTGGGAAAAACCGGGAAAAACTCTGGAATTCCAAAACGAAAAAATCGCTAGCAACCCTGCTGTTCGGAAACAGCAGTCTTCACAAAAACGAGCTGCTGACCAAGTTCAAGATACCGTAGAGAAGAAAAAAGCGCGTTTGATAACTGGCTTCTTCGCCAAAAATCCGAAGAATTACCGAAGACGGTGGACTTAAATTTGTTTTTCATGATACAAAAAGGAATAAATTTGTAATCCAATGAACATTTAACACTTGGCAGATCAAAAATCATCTTTAGTAAACTTGATAACTACAGAATTATCTTATGCTGACTATTTTAATTGCTTCAAAATCTATTTGGTCACATTTTTTGTACTTCAAAGTTACTTTTTTCATTCTACATAGTCACAATTTGGTCACTTTTTTCGGTCCTCAAAGTCACTATATGGTCACTTTTTTTTTTTCAAATTTTGGTCACTAAAGTCACTACTATTTCATTGTCAAACCGCTACCAGCCCTGAGAATACAATATGAAAGGACCTTGGGTCCTCTACGAATCCTGATAACCATTGTTGAGGAGAAGGAAATTTGACTTTAAAGCCCATGTAGGGAAAACTACTTGATGTAAACGAGACATTAATAAATGTTCCTTTATGTCTAGAAAAGCTCACAAGCATGATTCTTTCTGTGAAAAACTTTTTTCAATATTGTGTACTACCTTGTGCAGAAGAGTTATTGTTGATTTTCCGGTACTCTTGCCTGATATAATGATCAATTAAACGTTCGAGTGATAGGGTAAATGTACTCGATCCTGGCCCCTTATCGAAAAAGAACTGGATTTGTGCTGGGACACATGTATAAAGAACTACACTTCTGACCTAGAAACATAATTCTTATTTAATCTTTTATAAGAGTCATGAGCTAGTTTGTATTTATTTATTTTTGCATAGTGCGTGCGGTTTTCTTGAAATATCCGGATTGGAAGCTCTGAGGATAGGGCCCTTTTATCAGCGTTCAAAATAATTCAAACTTAAGAACAGCATCCTCGCTCCAGTATGGAGATTACTCACCAAATTCGTCCGCGTATTTCTTCCATGCTGCCAATCATCGGAACATTTATTTTTTCCAGTCAAGCTCACAAAGGAGAAGAATGTTCATTTTTATTCCGGCTGTCTACCACCACCTCCAGTTGGAAAATGTATTTTTCCGGAGAAAAATGACTCGTTCGCCAACATTTCCGGCTCAAAACAAGAAGGGAACTTCAGCATTATTGACTATTTTCAATGCTGTGCTAATATTTCCCGGTTTCGTTGTACTTAGGGAAGAGTACACCTTCTCACGTTAAAGTTAATGTTAAGCGTAATTTTTTCAATTTCCAGATTTAAACTTTCTGTTAACTTTCACAAGACTTTACACAAGACTAGAAATTAACTGCAGCCGACGCCGAAATTGAACCTCAGTGAGGGATAAGTTTTTCAACATTACTTCATGCTGCTAAATTAATCTCATTGTTCATGGTAGACCAACTGACCCTACGTGACTTCGAGGAAGAGGAAACCCATTCCAACTCGAACAGACCGGCAAAGGCTAGACAGAACTTCCAAACGAACTGACGTGCCGCATCACCGCAAACAATGAACCATAAGAGAAGCAGCCCCAAGTCAAGCTTGTTGCTCGTTTCGGCTTCAAAAGTTAAAGCTAAATTCCTTAAAGATCTCATCCCCCAACTCCGGAAAATTTTTCCGACAATTTTCGACCACTATGTATTGCTGCAAGGAATGTTGTTATCTTATGAGGACCCCTTCAGTCGGAAACTTTCCCTTGTGTTTCTGTCGACTTTCACTCGAACTGATGCGATTGTCTGGGACCGGGAAAACCGGAAATTGTTCCCTTTTTTGCGGATCTGTTTATCGATGTCGGCGTCGAAATGGGCCAAACAAGGCAGTAATTAATATTTGCATACAAATTGGATTTGGGTGTAGGGTAGGGTAATGCCGCATCGTGATCCCTCCGGGGAAAAACTGTTATCAGCAGAATTTTCTTCAAATTTATAGAACTCATTTAATTTTATTATTTGTTTTATAACCGTTTCTCGAGTAAATGAATCAAGCACTCAATGTTCAGTTCCTTTTGAAATTTAATAATTTATTAATTTTGACTCCTACACTCAATTATACTTCCGGCATTCAGTAAAGTCCCTTATCCTGTGTGAAAAGCAACAACACCCGGCGAAGACAATAAACACATTCATCTACCCGGCACGACACGCTTTCAAATTACTCCGGCTGGACTACATCTCATGATAAACGATCTGGACGTGATAGAAGCCGGTGGTTTAGTGGTTAACCAGCAGCTTTTACAACTGTGCATTTTAAAGCATTATAGGGTTTAAGTTGGACTTGAGTTTTTTGTTGATTTTTTTAACGGTCGCCATATAAGTAAAAAAAATCCTTTTCAGTATCCTTTTTTATTTTTTTTGCAAACTGTATAGAGACAATTTTTTTCCATTTTTTTTTCCTAAATTGTCTTTAACTCGGTTTCAACTTCTATCTCTGGATATCCTAACATTAATCTTCAGAACGAAATTCCGAACCCCAAAATCCCCTTGCAGGATTCCGGAAAAGCGAAAGCAGAGAAAAAGGGAAATTATACGAGCCGGGGCGATGACAACGATAGTTCAGGATTAATTGAATAGAGTAACTAGAAACGTCAGCTGAAACCACGAGACTAATGGTGTCTACTGCTGATGCACATTGAGTCGGTGTCAAGACGCCTCATATTCAGGCTCAAATGAGTTCACGTCAAAATCCTTGTTCAGGAGTCAATACTGAAGATTCAACGTCAGTTTTTAATCCAAATATGAAAATATTTGGAAAAAAAAAATTGAAATCAATTTTTTTTAGAATGTTTCATTATCCCTTGTAATTCCTTGGCCGACCAAACCCGAGTAGTAGATGAAAATACAAGTTTACAGCTACCAGCAAACGTTGCTTAATTAAGGAAGGATGATGTGAAAACTAGCTTAGTCAATTGAACCCATTTTGATTACTTTGTTTATGTTGTTTAACTCAAGGAGCTAAAGATGAGTTTTTATTAAAACTCAATTTTTGAGAAACCAAGAGCTTTATAAAGGTTTCAAATTTAAGATTCACACTTTGAACCACACGTTAATCGGTTTCATGTATATTAAGTATCATGTACATAATTAAAAAAAAAATTAAGCGTTTATTTATTTTTTTCTAAGTGGTTCTAAAAACAGCAATGTTAAAGTTTATTATTATAAGATAGAAAAAAGCATCTTAGTCACGATACGGCTTGCAAAAAGAAATTACACAGCAATTTGTTCGAAATTGACTAAAATGACCAAAACTTGTTAAACGACGTGAATGAAAAAATAAGATAGTTTACAAGAACAAAAAAATGACAAAAAACTACAATAAAAAAGCAAAAATTGCTTTAATTACAAAAGAAGAAAATGTTCAAAAACCAAAATTTGTCTACAAAAACTTCAAATATATATGACAAATATCACTAAAATGACAATAATTACAATAAATTGTAGAGTGATACAAATAATAAAATATTTTTTTTTAATTTAAAAATGAAAAAAAAATAAATATGACTTTTTACTAAAATTACAAAAAATACTCATACGACTGAAATGTCAAAAAACTGCAAAAACCAATAAATAAAAAAATGTTCAAAACATCCAAAACAGCCAAATAACAAAAGTTGTTAAGAAAAAAATCTAAATGAAAAATTTAAAAACAGGCTAAAATGACCGAACCAAAAAAAAACACATACCTAAGCTAAAAAAGAGAAAAAAATGTGCCAAACATAACCAAAACAACAAAATTACCAAAATAACATAATAACAAAAAGATTCAAATAATGGCAACTACAAAAATATCATAATACAAAAACTTACGATAATGACGAGAATTACACAAATGACGAAAATGTCAAACTTTACCAAACTGAATAAATGAAAAAAAATACACAAGTGACGAAAATGACTAAAATGTCAAACTAAACCTGAATGTCACAACCGGCAAAAATGTTATGAATAACAAAAATGACTTAAATTGACGGAAATGACAAATATCACTACAATCATTCAAATAACAGAAATGATAAAAAAAAAAAAATACATAAATGACCAAACAATTACAAAACAGTAGAAAATAAAAACAATGACGAAAATAAAAAACAAACAACAAAAATAACAAAGATGACAGGCATGACGAAAATTACTGAAATAACCAAAATGACATAAGAATCAATATAACAAAAGTGACCAAATTGGGAAAGTAAAATTATAAAAAAAACACAAAAATTAAAAAAATGTATTGCAATGTATAGATGTAATATATTATATAAAATAATGTAGGGTTGCCATCCGTCCCGTAAAAGCGGGACATGTCCCGCTTTTTGTTGAATGTCCCGTTGTCCCGCTTTTTCCTCAAAATGTTCCGCTTTTTTGTCTTGAAAATTTTTCACAAAGTTCACCAACTTATACAAGAAAAAATCAAATTTAAGACTCAATTTGAATTCATCGGTTCAGCACAGAAAAGCGTTTAAACACTTTTATTTTTCAAAATGAGCAGCATTTTTCATAGTTAATATTAGAAAATACAGAATAATTTTAACGTTCTAAGCATTTTAGTAAGATTCTGATTTTATTAACCGTTCTTGAAGCACGTTCAACCAATGCAATGTTAAATAACTTTGGTATGAAGAAAATATTTTTAAAGTTGCTTCCAAATGGTTAAATATCTGAATTTTCCGCTTGAATCTTAATTAAATAGCCTATATTATAGGCCACCTTTTTAGATTCAATTGTCCAAAGTATGCAATCATAAGAGATTTCTTGAGTTTTCGAATTTTTAAAACAAATTTTAAATATCAAATTCGTCTTACATGTAAGACTTGAAATAATTCTCTCAAAAAACGTGTTGATTCACGAGAATCGTGGAAAGTAACGTGAAAACCAGGGAAAATAGAAATCATGTAAGAAAAACTGAACAAATTCAATCCTTAGTGTACTTTATATGAAAATGTAAGTTTGGCTATACAATTAAGCTGTTTTTTAAGATTTTCTAACATGTCCCTCATTTTTCCGCTGTGTCCCTTTTTTTTCGTGAAATGTCCCGCTTTTTTTCTGAAAGTTTCTGGCGAGCCTAATATAATGTGATGTATTCTTGATTTGATTGAATTTTAGATAAAAAATTACTTGATTTATTGGTTTTGTGCAATGATATTGTATGCAATTTTATTGTATACAAGCTTTCGTTCAATTTATTTGAATTTATTTGTTTTTCGCATTGTTTTTTATTGTCCCCCCTCGCGATGTTCCATTTCCGAGTGACAAAAGAAGGATTTGAAATTGCTTCCGGCCTAATGAGCTAAATGACAAAAATGACCAGAAAAAAAATGCAAAAGTTTTGTCAGTTTACAAATGACTAAAAAGACAAAAATTACATAACCACAAATTAAGAAAATTTTGTTTATCGCCGCAGCTTTAATGTGATTTTTATTCATCGACGTTTTTCGGCGAATTTTAGAATCAAAAAACGTTTTTTACCAGTTGTCCAGACGTTTCGAGCTACTTTGGCTTTCGCTCCTCTTCATTAAACACTAAAATTATATTTTGAACAATTAATTATTTATCTAATTTCCAAAATTCAAAATCTTACAAACTACTGGCCTTCGTCTATACTAATTTGATACGGAACATTTTGTTTCGACTTTCGTTTACATTTGTATGTTAGTGTTTGTGACAATTTTTTAAGACAGCTTACGACTCTGTAATTAAAAAATTGTCACAAACACTAACATACAAATGTGAACGAAAATCAAAACAAAATGGTCGAATCAAATTAGTATAGACGAAGGTCAGTGGTTTGTAAGATTTTAAATTTTGTAAATAAGATAAATAATTAGTTATTCAAAATATAATTTTATTGTCCACTGAAAAGGAGCGAAAGTCACAGTAGCTCGAAACGTCTGGACAACTGGTAAAAAACGTTTTTTTGATTCTAAAATCCGTTGAAAAACGTCGATGAATAAAAATCACATAAAATTAAGAGAAATGACAAAAAGGGCAATATGATAAAAAAATAAATTGAGAGAAATGACAGAAATAAAAAAAACAACTAAAATTATTAAATTAACAATCATGACAAACATGACGGATACTTAAAAAAAAAATACAAAAATAACAAAAATTTCAAAAATAACAAAAATTTCAAAAATAACAAAATTGATAAAAAATTACAAAACGAACAGAAACATTGATAAAAATGAAATAAAGAATGACTGAATGAATGAATGAGCAAAATGACAAAAAACGACAAGAAAAAAATGCAAAAGTTTTGTCAGTTGACGAATAACTTAAAGGACAAAAATTACAAAGCTACAAAATAAGAAAAATGACAAAAATTGCAATATGATAAAAAAATTTATAGAAATGACAAATGTGAAAAAATTAGTTAAATTAATAAACTAACAATAATGACAAAAATGAATGACAGAAATGACAAAACTGGAAAAATGATAAAAATAATAAAAATTATCTAAATAAAAAAACATCAAAATTGAAAGAAATGACAAAAATAACAAAAAATGAATAGAATTTTTGAAAATACAAAAATGACTAAATTGGAAAAAATGAAAAAAAGACCAAAATGACACAAGTGACAAAAATGCCTGAAAATTACACAAGTTACAAAATTTAAAAAAATCACAAATATTGCAAAGATGACAGAAATAGCATAAGTGAAAAAAAATAATTAAACGACAAAGTTGACGTAAAAGACAATTATGAGTTATGACAAACGTGACAAAAATGGCAAATATGCTAAAAATGACAAAAATTAAAAGAATTTTTTTTTTTTTTAAACTGTGACCCAAAGATGGGTCTTGACTCAAACATTCAGTCAGCGAAACTTTTTTTGTAGAGAAATGAAACCAACTGTGTTAGATGAAATTTCAGGGACTAGATAAGAGAAAATCGATGTTGAAAAAGGCAATGCAAATCTTGCCGTGCCTAAAATATCCAAATTTGAGTCCAACTACCGTAAGATGAAAAAGATGGGAATAGAAATAGACCAAGAAAAATGATTATGATCACATGGGAGAACTATTCCCTTCATTCCGATAGACATCGACACTCAACCAGTATAATATTCATACGCCAGGTTGGTCTCCTGTAGTAGAATGTTAATACATGGGCCCCGGAGAGGCGCAAGATGTGGGTTCAAGTCTCACCGGGAGACAAGGCGAAAAAAAAAATTTTTTTTTCGCATTTTTTTTCGCATGTTTTTCAACATCGATTTTCTCTTATCTAGTCCCTGAAATTTCATCTAACACAGTTGGTTTCATTTCTCTACATTAAAAGAAATTAAAAAAAAAATATTGACAGGATGGTAAGCGAATCGGGAATACCGGAAAAGACTTTGGAATTTCATCGCAACACCGAGGAACCGGGAAAAACCGGGATTTTCGGCGAATCGCCGGGAAAATTGTCATTTACTTCAAAGAATCTCAACAACATTCTTATATAAATTTTTTAATTATAGAGTAGTTTTGAGCAGTTTTGAATCTCGATATAGATGTGAGGTGAATCTATCTATAACACCTATTTAAACAACGAAGTTTAAATCGCTTTTTTGACTCATTGCGGACCAAATACGAGCTATTTCGTGTTTCCGCTCTCCACAAGTGTGCTACAAGCATAACTCAAATGTTATAAAGTTTATAATGAAACTATCAGTTTCAGTTTTCGGCGTCAAATGATTCAGTATTTGATAAACATGTTTCATTAAATTATTTTATGCAAAAAATTGAAATTATTTTATGCAAAGATTCAGAATTCTGGCATAGTTTTTCAAAATTTGTTTCCTGTGGAGATTCTGGTTCCATACTATTAAAATCAAAATGGTATTTCTTTTTTTCATATTTTAAATTCTGTACTTAATTAAGGTTTCATGATTTTCAGTTCTTATCATTATTTGAAATTAGAAATGAAAAGCTGTTTTGAAGTCCTAAATCAAATTTAGTTTTGTATTTCATTCAAAACTTGTTTCATAATTTTCTAAAATCATATGCATTTAAATGAAATTTCAAGATTCAGATATAATTTTCTTTTTTTTTGGAAGTAAATTTTTCGGCTATCAGTTAACTTAAATAGCAAAGACGACTATGTATTTATTTAAGATCCAACGTTTCGATCCTTATAGGATCATCATCAGGGAATGTAATTTTATTATATGTTAACACAGTTTTATAAAACAGTTCAATATTATAAAATTGCTAACCGAAAAAATATCGTCTTTTTGTTTTGGTTTGATTCGGCTGATCAGATAAAGCTGTCTTGTATATCTGTTACAATATCTTTCCTTTTTTTTCAAATATATTTGGGTATTGTTGGGATAAATGTTGTGTGTGTGTGTGTTGGATCTTAAATAAATAGTCGTCTTTGCTATTTAAGTTGACTGATAGCCGAAAAATTTACTTCCATAAAACTTATTTAACAGTCGAAAATCGATATCGAGATATAATTTTCCAAACATAAAAAAAAAGAATCCAGAATTGAAACCTCAGAATCAGATTCATCATTCGAAACTCATATTTGAATTCAGATTCACAAGTCAGATTGAACAGAAATTTCAGAATTTAAATTATAGATTAGATTCATGAAATTACATTCACTCTTTGGCTCATATTTAAATTTCTGATTTGTACAATTCAATTTTTACTGAAAAATAATCATCCAAACGATTTTAATTATAGAATTGATATTTAATGCAAAATATTTGCTAATACAAGAAACATGGAATCTTCACGTAAAAAAATCTGCAGGAAATTTCATATCTTCCTGGTGTATTTTTTTACATTATGAATATTGTAATTCTTACAAAAGCCTTAAAATTTGACTTTTCTTAAATTTGGATCAAATTTGTTAAAATAAGATTCAAGCCGCAAAATTTCAATCTGTTACTTTTACTTTAACTTTTGTAAATTAGATTTATTTCCACCGCTTGTTAAATCTTTGAATTTGAAAATTGAGTCGAAAACAAGCTCCTGTCGAATTTTAAGGTCTCTACCCTGATGCAGAACAATATCATACATCATTCGATCGATTAAAGTTCAGCCTCGTCTTATTCAAGATTTTCTATATTTTTACGAATATATTTTCCTGCAATTTTATGATTTTGAGCTTTGTAAGACAAATTCTCATTCAAGCTGATTTAATGTAATATTTTGATGTAAACTGAAATTTTTTCAGTGGCTCAAAAGAACTTCAAAACCATTGAAATTTTAAGATCAAGTTAACGGGACTTTTATTGGCAAAATTCTTAAAATTGTGGAGCGAAACAATGATGGATGCCGATTTCGTTGGATTCGTTCCAAAAATGTATGAAAACCTGTCAATTTGATGCGAAAAGGCTACGTCTTTTAAGAAGTCGAAGCATTTGTCAAAGCGGTTCATAGTTTTGGGAAACAATTGTTAGAAATTTAAGGGGCTTTATTTTAGATTTTTATTCAATCATCATGATTTTACATTAAAAAATGATTATGAAAAATACTGGGAAAATCATCATTCATAACCGAGAAAAATCCGGGAAAAACTTTGGAATTTCAAAATGAAAAAACGCTAGCAACCCTGTATTAACAAAAATAAGAAAAAAAACCCGATTTAATACACTGAACAGTGGATTGGAGGCTTTCTTACAGAGTGTAAATTATCTTAGGAAACATATGACACAATTATGGATACCTTGTTTCTTAATTATATATGATTTATCTACAAAAAAGATTATGATTAAAAAAATCGAAAGCAAAAATTACTAAACTCAATATAAAAAAATGATGGCCAGTACGTTTTTTGGAGGATATTCAAGGATATTCAAGGAGTTCATTTACTATCAAAATATTTCAAAATGTTTTAGTTTGAGAGCCTCATATTTCGACGCTCACTAGAGGTCAAGGGGTTAGCCTCCTGAACTCTTATGATAGATGTTGCGGGATCGATTCTCGGCTGTTTGACGAACTTTTTGTAAATTTTTGATTGCCTTGGTAATTAATTTAGCGATTGCTGGCTACTGGTGCTGAGCAAATGGCTACCTTTTTTGAAGCCAACGTAAGCATGATATGTTCTATGGAATAGAAAAATTTTAAACAATTTTTTTTTTGGTTTTGAGATATGACCGACAGGAAAAAAATCCAATTTTTTTATACTAAATTAATCAAAATCGTGAAACCTAGAATATGAGTTAATGTGGTAAGAACGTTTCAATGGAACAAACAAATTCACGGACATCATCGTAACTCGTCGAGCTGAACCGATTGGTATATATAAAGTAGGGTCTTGGACCCTTAATCAATGATATCCCCAACTGACCGTTCGCTATGCCTTTCTGTAAGAAAGCCAAAAAACTAAACTGACAACATGACCTAGATAATCAAGTGACAAAAAAAACAAGATGACATTAATTATTAAAAAAGAAAAAATACCAAAATCACGAAAATGCCGTAATACGATATTTTAAAAAAATCTTCAAAATCCGTTCTAACCCAGACAGTTGACGTTGAGAAGGCTCGGTCATCGTTGAGTCAAACTTTACCGCCGCTGTGTTGTCGCATTATCATCAATCGAAACATACGAATGAGTGAAATCGACTTTTGTCGGGTGTTTTAAATATGCAATGCTACTGTATGGCAAGAATTCAAGGTTTCTACGACTCTTTATCAATTGGTGTTCTAGTTTTTTTTTGTGTTAGAATACGGAACATCGAATTGGTAAACCTTAATAAAAATTTCTTTGGGTACTCAAATAAAAAGCATTTTTATTCTCATATCAATAGCTGAAAGTCAATTTCTTTGTCACTTTGCTAAGCTATCCAATAATACATGACTATGTATATCTATATGCACTTTAAGTTGTACTTTAAGGTCTACGACCAAACAACCAGTGCCAACAACATATGACTCATCAAATAAGTCTATCGAGTTGGTAACAACTAGCTAGCACGATATCGAAGAACTACTTGATAAACTGACGGGCTTCGGTACATGAACGACCATATGATCGAGCTTGTGTATATGTACGTACGTTGTTCTTGATTGTACATCACATATACGGGTCGTTATAATTATGCGATAATTGACAGTTTTGCTTTGAAACCACATGATACGAGCTTTCTGATGTGTGGGTAAAATAATTTTTAATTTTTCATCACAAAATTTATGTTACAGGTAAAATTAAATATTTTTTTTGTGATTTTTATATGTTCGAATTTATCAGTTATAAGGATTTTTTTTTCAGATTTTTCCTTAAATTTTATATACCGTTTTCATTTCAGTGTAGGTACAGTAGCATACCCAACAAACAACAAACAGGTACACCGAGAAAAAGGATGGTTCGAAAGATTGGAACTTTACTGTGTACCTGTACAGGACCCTTTATGAAACACACTGGGAAACTTTCGTGCGAAAGGGATCAAACGAATAGGTGACACAAAGCAGAAACCTCAATAGTTTAGTGGAAATTTCCATTAGTTATGTTGGGATTAGGTCACTCTTAGTTCGCTTATCCTGAAGATGCCTTTTTTATGGGTAAGGGAAAAATTCGTTCGGTACATACGGTAGTAAAATGATTTTTGTTCCAAGGTTTGGAACATAAAGCCATATTCACGTCTCTAAAATGATGTTTGAGCAAAACTAATAAGTATGGAAATTTTCCATCGAATATCACCGCACTACATGTCATCTATTGATTAGTGAGGAGAAAGTCTTATCAGCGGTTCTCGTTCTGCATTCTTTGCTCAAACGATCTTCACCCCATGATGTGTCCAATTTCCAAACGGCAGAACGTTAGAAAATTTTTCACGATTACATTCTACCTACAAACCTACTCTTCTGCTGCCCATAGAAGTGCCGGGGCTTTCGAAACAATCCGGGCGGCCTGGTTGGATCCATCCGGGCCATCCATATTGGTGTGGAAGGATCCAATTTCAGCTGATAGTGGTTTCTTGTTTCTTTAGTCATTAGTAAACGGTCGGTCGTCCAGTTAACATCGTTCCAAATACGGATTCGGGCTACAATAATCAGAAACCACAATTTTTAGAAGCAAAAAATTGCAATCGGGTGATTCGAGTTGTTACTTTTTTTCTTTAATTTTTGATTCGGTGAAGTTTTCGGTCTACTGTCGTACGCTGTATGATTATTGAGGTCAATGTGACTCAGCTAGTGCAACAACATGGTTTTGTCGGTGATAATTTCGATGGTTAAGGGAGGAGCGGATTCTTCGACGGTAATATGTTTGTTATTTTTGTTTACTAATTATTCCCGAAATAGGAATTCGTTATCATTCTTATTGGAGTATGATTTTACTTTAATTTTTTTTTGTGCTTGTCAAATCAAAATCAATGAATTTAGAGACAGTGGTTAAAAGCTGCATAGCTTATTAAGTACACGTGCACCCTAACTTGAATGTGAATAGTAAAAAAAATCGTTTTGATTTGAATAATTTCAAGATTCGACAAAAAAAGATTCTAGATCTTATTTAACAGATTTTGCTAGAAGTACGTACAAATCTAAAAACTTGGGGCTGGTTATTTCAAAAAATTTAAGCGCACAGATTTGAAAAAAAAGCTTTATTTTATTACCGGAAAAGTTACGTTTCAATGTCCCACAAAGCTGACGCGAATATTATATGTAGGTTTGAGTTTGAACATATAGCTAAACATTACTAAGTCTAAAGTTTTCTAACAAATACAAGGCTTCTATGAAACTCCGTCATGAAACCAGGCCTGAATTTCTATAAAACATTTTTAAAACAGTAACCAGTGTACTGTTTTGACGAATTTTAGTACAGCCGTTTCAGGCGTTGTTATATGACGAAGTTTAATAGAGCCTAATTTTATCGAATTTTGGATTTTTGAAGTTCGCTATAAGATTTTAATCTTCGTATACATTTATGATCTTTAACTTATTTAGAGGTGGTTCTAATGTCCTTCATGAGATGTTTTATGAATCTTTCTATTTCGTAGAGTGGCTAATGATGGTTATTTTTCCTGTCTCAATATTTCTATGAGAAAAAAGATATTTTAGATGTGGTTTTTTTTCTAAAAGTACTAGTTGAAATGTGTTGCCAAAGTCGAATTTTGCCAAAATCGTTTTTTTCTCAACTTTTTTTTCCTCTTATTACAACATAAAATATTTTTTATTATCATTAACGTAATTTTAAGATAATTTCCGACCATTTTCAGTCATTTTTTTATTCTGTTTTCATCATGTTTTTGGTGCATTTATCACTTTTCTTGTTTTGTTTATAATGATTGCTTTTTTGTCATATTTGCTATTTTTGACATTCTTCATTATTTTTAGTTTTTTTGTTTGTATTTATTTTTTAATTTAATAAAAATTACATGTTTATGTTATTTTTGAGTTCTTTCTAATTTTTCTTTTATTTTTTTTGTTGTATTTTATCACCATTAAAGAACGTAACAACATATTTATGGTGCGTGTCTCAATTATATTGGTCCTGTTATAGAGGAAAGTATCAGGTAATGTTCTATCTAAAAATCGTTTGATTTTGGCACAAGTGCCAAAATCAGATGTTCCCAAAATCAAATGTTGCCAAAATTGAATGTTTCCAAAAACGAACGAGGTCTCTACTTCATAATTTGAAAGAATTTGTTGGAAATTTATTGTTTGATTTTTTGAACCTTTCTTTAAATGTTGTTTGGTTTTTCAATTTTTACCGTCATGAAATCACCAACAGGAAAATGAAACGATAAAACGCTTTCAAGACTTTCGAAAACCGCGTTTTCTTAAAAATGGATTGTAATAGTTTTTTGGACTAAAGGCCCCCGCACAATAGCCCGTCGGATGTCGCGTCGCGTTGACGTTTCATTTTGGGGATACCATTTTCCGTTTGAGCCACCACAATGGTGCGTCGCACAGTGGGGCAGACCTGACCAATCGATGGTCAAAACCTCATAACTTTTTTAAATGAAATCCTACTGGTTTGCAGTCTTCTGAAAAGTTGTTCATCTGATCGAAATCTTTAATTTGATGTAATTTTTTTTTCATCTGGATGCTGTAAAATTTGATTTAGATAACTTTGTTTAGCAGATTTTCCTTATCAACTTGAAGGCTACTCAGTCGATCGGCGTGAAAATGATCATGTAAGGGGTTTTAGGACCGTTAATAAGTTAAATGATGCTTTAAGATCCCTCCCCTCATAAGAATGGAGGGTCTCCGTACAAATGTTGCCTGAATATCTACAAAACTCTTGAATAAATAATGCAAATGGACCCAAATTTGTCAAGAAAGAAATGCATGTTATTTTAACGCTAGTTTGAGACCAATCTCTTTTCTGGAAGAAGAAAATTTCATAGAAATGGTACCAACTTTCTACATTTCAAAAAACTAACCAAGCAACCACAAAAGATATAACAACTGGTAGAAATCTGACAAGGAAAAAACAAGCAAATTGAACTAAATTTAACCGAATTTGACCTCTGAGGATTTCGGGGTACGACAAATCGTTTATTTTGATGGCTTAAAACTCATTCCATCTATGAAACGAATGCTTCTATACAAATTAAAAATGAAAATATGAACGGAATTTTGTTCTTAGTGTCATGTCAGTGTGATCAGTGGTAATAGAACAAATAAGTTCAGATAATGAAGCCATAAACTCATATTGGTACCTTATATAAGTGGCAAATGGATCAAGTAGGCTGTTACTCAATATGACAGCAAAAAACATGGTTGCATTGTTTTTTTTTATATCCAAACATGCAGTGTGTAAAAATTTATATTTTTTTTGAGTAAAACTTTAAAATCTCTACATTTTAAAGAAAAAAAAAGTTGAATAAAAGTTAGTTTACAGATAGGTAATAAACATCTGACCGAAAAGGATTTGAGAAGGTTATACAAAGTTCATATTCCAAAGAATCGTATCTGTTTGTCTGTAGATAAATATAACTTTAAAAAACCGAAAAAGTATTATCAAACTAAGAAGAAAATAAATTGAGAAAAAAAAATTAAATTTAAAAATTTCAAATTCGATTGAGTTCAAGTTTTTCTTGCAAAAACCATTATCAAAAGCAATCCCAGAAGTACGAAAATTGTCCAAAAACATGTTTTACCAAAACGAGAATAACTTTTGAATAGGCAAAAAGTGGCAACTACTTTTTGTTTTGTTGGATAGCTGAGACTTCCATTTAAATGTTCGAGTAGAAATCAGAGTGGGGTAACGTGGGGTAACATGTTTTCCAGATGCCCCAATATGATGAAAATTCGTAATTTTTTAACATTATACGTTTATGCTCGTAAAAAAAATAACGATTTTTTTTCAATTCTTCAACCTCAAAAAAATAAATTTCATATTATTCTTAACACATCCAAGTTATTTTTTTTTTATTTCTTCAAGAAATAAACTTTAGTGGAGTATTGAAAATATTTTTTTGTTTTTGCGATAAAATCCAACAGCATCAAACCCCAACTTCACCTACATAGATAATTCTATAAAACAACGAATTTTATGTTTTGTTTCACAGATTTGTGATCGGTGTAATGTCCAGTTTCTGAAAAGCATAAATTTATGATGAATTTTTGAAATTTAAAAAAAGGGGTTTTGGCCAAGCTTTCATAGGTTCTGCCCCACTGTGCGTCGCGTCAGTGACAGCATAGTACTAAAACGCTAAGCTTGTTCTGAATAGCAGCGTTCTCCAGCGTCGACGTTTTTGTTTTGAAATAAATCAAAATTCCAGTGCGTCAGCTGGGTTTGAAAATTGTTTTTTTTTAGATTTTTTGTTAAAATTCGACACAAATATACTAAAAAATAAAATCATCGGAATTTTTCTGTGTTTTATGATATTTGGCACCCCGAGTTTGTCTCAAAAATTCTTGAAAGCCTTGTCAGTGGACGCTGTATTGTGCTGCAAATAAATTCCAGTGCGTCGCGTCAGCGTTTTAGTACTCAATGACAGCGTTGACAGCTGACGCGACGCGACGTCCGACGTGCTATTGTGCGGCTGCCTTAAGTCGTGATGCCTAGAAGTAATTTGAATTCACTTAACTGGCAATAAAAACCTTACATTGACGTATGCGCCGGACTATCCCTTCCATACAAATCGGCAATTGCCGTATATTAAAAAAAAAGGCCGTCCCGTCTAGTTTTAGGTACATAAATTTGTTTGTCCAAATTTTAACATTCTACAGATACAAATCATCCAATAAGTCGAAAATAAGTTGACTTTGGTGTTGTTCGTAGTTTGTTCACCTTTTGTTAAATATGTGATTGGTTTCCCTTTATCGAATTCCGAAATACTTTTCAACAATTTTTTTTTTCATGTAAGTTATCCCATAAAATAGCCATTTAAAAAGTATTTTTAAAAACTTTTACAAAATACTTTGATCTTCTTTTTTCGAGTTCAATTCTTTGCTTGGTATGGAAATTTATTTCCTCTAACTTCAGATTGGCTTGCGCTGAACATCTGATCGGAAACTATTCAAAATAACAGAAAAAATCCAAACTCCTAAACTAAAATTCAGGGAAAAATATATGGATGGTTGTTTTTTATTATCCCTAAATTTAGGAAAAAAAATTCGTACCTATATGTATATTCAAAAAATTGCAAGAATAGTTTTTTCAAACATGGTGTTCTTTGAAAACCAATTGAATTTAATTTTTTTTTCTTATATGATGATGGTAAAGACGTTTTAAATCTCAATCAATCACAAAAACCCTTCTACTTTCCATGAACAACGAATAGTTAAGATTTGTAAAATCGTTTCAAAATAAATAAACATTATCAAAAAAAAAAAATAACTTTGTTGATTTACTTAAAAAAAAATTTTGTAACTGCAAATAATGTCTTCTTATCAGTTTAACTGGGTTAATCACTTTAAAATGCAGTAATTTTTTACACCATGAATTGATATAAATGTAAAAGCATTAAATCCGAATCCTAAGGTTTGATCGTTGAAATTAAATTATCTAGAAAAAAAGGAATTCCGTGAAATAGTAGCTAACGCTAGTTTCTTGGGTTTCTTGGAAGAATTACAAAGGCGTATAATTCCGATTTCAAGGATTGGGCTAGCAGAAGACCTCATGCCTATTGCAGAGTAGCCACCCCAGCAAACATAAAATCGCATTAAAAATGATAACTGAAGTCATTAAAAACGTTACTGCGAATCGTAATTCCAACTAACGCAAGTAAAAGGTCGTAAAAATCGTTACTCGATGTCGGATTAAGTAGGATATGATAAAAAGTCCGCCATGTTTGCAGATTTCGAAGACGATTTCGTTCCTTTGCTTTCTTCCGCGTGGGTCTAGTGTGAGAACCGCTTTGTTGTTCTCTCTGCGATCAGCAGTGCAACCAGATTGCTAAAAATCAGATAGTGTATTTGCATGAATTGCCCAATAACAGAGGCAGTGAATTAAGAGAAAAAAATTATAATCTCTTGCATTCTTTCAGTATGTATTGTAGGGATGAGATGAAGAATATACAGAAAATAAATCAAATTTAATTAGGAATAAAATAAAATAATAGTTGTATTCGGCAACACTGTAGATGAATAAAATAAAATAAATTTCTATGAGAACATTTGCTATTTTGGCAGCACTTGACAAACAAACAAAACAAAGTCAGTCATTGATCTATTCTTGCGAGCGACAGACGTGTTTAGGTGAATCTCTGAATTGAGATTCGTAAAATCACGACATGTATGAATAAGGTGTCGAATATCGTCCAATCCGTCTTATCGATTTAGCCAGAAATTGAAAATATGTATGTATATTGCGTCCACTTTGGTAGGTAAATGCTGTTTTTTCGAGTTTCATAGGATCATTCTATAATGTATATGAAACGTATAAAAAAGTTGTTGAGAAATATACCTACAAAAATGTTTGCTGGGACAGAACCGGGAAAACCAGGAAAAAGTGGGAATTTAGTCATAAGTTCTGATTCCTTTTCAATAACCTGTGAATTGATAAAACTCACTAATTTAACTGGAACCTAGAGTTTAAAACTGCTTCGAAGAATGAGATGAGAAATTCAGATTTATCTTAAAATTTGTTAAATATCGCACATCATTAAATCATTAATAAAACTGTCTATCATGTTAAAACAAGCAAATTCAAGTTCAATTATGAATTCAGAACTCTTTGTTGCAAATTTGGAAATGTAAAAAGATGCTCATAGTTATTATAGTTTTCCAGTGATAGTGGTACTTTTCTCAAAATATACATATTTGTGTTTTGAGTAAAGCATTCCAGAAAAAAAATCTTTGAATTTGAATGTTGAAAGAGACCCTTGCTTACAAATAAAATAACAATATTATTGCAATTAAATTTATTATTCTTACTTATATCTGTTCGATAGCACTGACAACAAAATTTACGTTTTTCCGTTTGCCGGGGGGTTGAGATCTGATTTTGACTAATTTGAGGGTGACATATCACAATATGCAGTTAGTTTTTTCCTGCTGGGTCTAGTTTTTGAGATTCAAAGGGTTAACTTTTGATTTTTTTTAAACATTTTAGAACACTTCTAAGATAATCAAATCGAATGTTTCGAGTCAATGATCAACTTTACCAAATAAAGGCTAATAAATAGACTCGAAATTAGTTTTTGATTTTCATAGAGGGTTGTTGGTTTATTAGTTATCAGTTTACTCAAAATTCAGTAATTTTTCAATTTCAAAACTCAATTAGTGGTATGAATAAGGTTTAGCAATTGCTTCGATAGCTTTTACTTAGCTCGAAATCAATCAAAGCAAAATTCCAAAGCATTTGCTAAGTTTGGTATGAATAAACATTTGCTTAGCGGATGTGTACTAAAGTCTTAGAGCATAGCTTTTGCTTCGAAAAATAGAGCTATCCAACCAGCAGAATCTGAAATTTTCTAAAGTAAAATGAAAGAAGACGATCAGAAAATTGAAAAGTACGGCTAAAGTAGCCTTGAAGTCGACGAAGCGGTTGGTGGGTGTAAGAACGACCGGAATTTTTTTGGTAAATGCGTGCTCGTATGTTGATGTTTAAAGAAAAATGAAAACATATTCGAAAATTGTCAAACAAAAAATTGCCCAACTTTAATATTTATCATAAGCTCTTCCACATGTATTCGGATCTGGATAATCCGATGTATAAAAAAAATAGCAATAAGCGCGCTTTTTAATTTAGATTTTTTTTTTTGAATCTAAAGATTATAACAAAATTATATAAAAATGATAGATTTGTATAATATTTTAAATTATTACAATTTATTTCTTACTTTGAGCCAATTGGGACTTCTTCCACTATAGCCGGATATTTTTTAATTTGAAATATTTACTAATTGATTTGTTTAATTTTATCTTAGACGAATGATTTTATACACGACAGGAATATGAAAAAAGTTGGGTTATCACTTTGAATTTTCTTTATCCATGTTGAAAACGCCTTTTTTAATTCTGTACCAACACGTGAAAAGGATGTATCTCCATGTATGGCGAATCGAGAAAATCGCGTTTGAAGAAAATACAACCTATTTTAAATCGCTAATTAAAAATCACTTTAAATGTTTGCATTTTATGAAAGTCAAACGATGTTTAAAAGCATCCCCTATATGTTAGAATAGAGGAATATCATTTTTTATGAAAAAACAACGCGCTATCGTAGATAGAACCTAGCTCACGTATTATTTTGTCTCCCTTGTTTATACACCCTTTGCTATTTTCTCATTTTAGCCTTAGTTTTAAGCTCGCGTTCATTTGTAACTATGTTTTTATGTTGAATAAAGTGTCAAATCTTTACCAACATATAAAAAGCATCTATCTCTATATATGGCGTATCAAGAAAAAAGCGTTTGAAAAAGCACAACCTATTTTAAATCCCTAATTAAAAATCAATTCAAATTTTTGGTTTTCATGATAGATAAACGATTTTTGAGAAGCATCTCATGTTAGAATAAAGTAATATCAATTTTCATGAAAAAACAACGCGCTATCGTAGATAGAACCTAGCTCACGTAATATTTTGTCTCACCTGTTTATACACCCTTTGCTATTTTCTTATTTTTAGCTTTAGTTATAAGCTCGCATTCATTTGCAACTATTTATCCTCTTTCTGGCTATTGACGCCAAGTCGCCAATATTTTAAGATAAATTATTAAGTGCTCAGTGTTTGAGGGGTAGTAGTGAACGTAAAAGAGAACCAGATGAAACAGAAATTATATGAGTTCCTTCTCCGACAGGTTTGTGTCGATGTATTTGTGATCTAGCCCGTATCGTACAAAGATATGTTGAAATATATACAAAAAATTTCCCTATATGGATAAAAGAGAGCCTTTGAAATAATATCGCTCTTCATCGGAAACTCGTTTGCGATGTTTTTACCATCGTTGAGGCTGTTGTTATCCAGGTATGTGTAAACTGACAGAGTAAGTGCATTTATCAAACCCCCCAAGTGGATCATCAAAAGAGATGATTGAAAGCCAAGAAGCATTTCGAAAAGTTTGGAATATGTATGATATCATCCAGTTAAAATCTGTATGTTTGAATAATGTAATCATATTTTGATCATAAGAACCACTAGTTGATGCAAATTGATGTTAAGTTTTATTTTAAATTTTTAATATTTTAAAACAAACTGCAAAAAACATGCTTTTTTTTCTGTCTCTCTCTTTGGACTACTTTCTTTTCTTTTGAAAAGCAGTTCAACGACCTCTATTATTTGGAGCTATCTGTGTGTAGGTTTGTACATGGTATTGTGCAAAATGTTATAATAAAATACATTGTTTGTATGCTTGCTAAAGGCAGGAATAAATGTAGATCGTTGCCTCAGTTCAATATACTTTTGATCAGTTGTTCATCGCATGTGTGACTCCACTGTCCAACAATTGGTTTTTTTCCGCTATATTTTTCTGAAAAGAGTCTAAAATTTCCCCCTTCTAGCCAATTTTATTTATAATAATGGCCCAAAAAGGTATACTTTGGTGAAGCTCAATTTGATTGTGAATTTTGAAAACAAATTAAAATATTCAATTTCAACAGACCTCTACATGGATGTTTCCACCGAAGAAGCTCTGCTTCAGAGCCCCACCAGTGCTGGAGCGAAACGCCAAGCTAAGTCACCTGTGGAAAATGATACCCGAGCAGACTTTTATGGCAAATTTATACCTAATTTTGCTATCATGCCTTGATAATAAAATTTGGTATCATTTTGCCCGAATAAAGGTGGTACAATGCCAAAATTTGGGTCTCACTTTTCATATACCGATAGCACAATCATACCAGCTGTAGGTTTCACTGAAACCTTAATGATACCTCGTTTAGCCAACGTTTCAGAACCAGTTCCGAGGGCATAATGATGCCACTTTTAGGTATAATCGACAGCCAAATTTTGGTATCATCCTGCCCTCAAAACTGCACGGAAAAAGTAGGCTAAACGAGGTTAGGCTTTCAATAATATTAAAACTAGTCGTATCTGTGCTATTCTTATATGAAATTTAAGGACCAAATTTTGTTATTGCTCCACTTTTATTCAAATGAAATAATGCTAAATTTTGTTAACAAGGCATGATAGCAAAAATTTGTATAATTTAACCTGTTTGCTCTCGAGTGACCAATATTTTTAGGACCGTAATCCAATCTGAAAAAGTTGGCATTTGATTTGCATTTCAAATATTCTATATTACCTAAAATATAAAAGCTTTTTGAATTTTCATGCTTCTGAACGCCTAAATTTTTGTTTAACATGAAGATGTTATTACAAAAAAGTTGTTTTGGTTTGTTTAGGAAATAGAAAAATACAAAATTTAAGTGCAGAACCCGAATTCGAAACCTATTCAAATTTTGTGCCTGAATAAATCATCACGATATTATTGTCGATTTGCGACACAATTTTAGACTAAAACCCAATCTCATTCAACTAAACTTTAACGAATTCATTCTACAGAATTTCGCATTAAATCAAAAACGCATTGAGAAAAGCTCCTTTAAACATGTAACGCATTGATAATGCTTGAAAAGGTGAAATAAGCTATCCCACAATATTTGTTGCATACCCAAAGGCGTTTAAAATTTGCTTAATGATTGACAAAATCTGATATTGAGAGGCAACATGAAATGATTAATGAACGTTTTTGAAGATCTAGGATAATTGTAAAAAAAAATTATAATTGTAAGAAATAATTGTAAGAAATTAAATTTAGAGGGTTACTGAATCTTGAAGTATTTTTGACAGTTGCAGGTACATTTCAGTGTTCTAAATTCTAATGATTTCAATAAAAATTTATTATTGTTCTAGTTTTGTTAAAAAAAGAATTTTATAATATAAGTTGTTCGGAAAATCAGCAATTTAAGAATTTAATATGAATCCCGAAATAATAAAAGGCGAGTGGATAGTAGTAATAATAAATCAGAACACAGAAAAGATAGATTAAAAATAAAATTTGTTCTGGATATGGAAACGCTTAAATTTACAGTTGAATTTCATATCTTAAAATATTTTTCAAACCTACTCAAACATATACAAGATAGGATGTTAAAGTACATAAAACATTAGTTTCGATTCTAGTATGTTTCAATTCACTCACTCGAAAACTTTGTTAATGTTTTTTTTTAATCTTCTAAAATTTCCAAAACTCGATCAATGATGCGATGCTTTCAATATGGTCTTATAAAATTATAAGTTCTTGACTAGTCATCAATTTCATCACCATAAATGAAGTTTTCAATTTATCGGGTCTTCTATTCAAGTCATCAAAAAAAAATGTAACAGGTACAAAGTAGCCCCGAAGTATGATAACACGATGTCCGGCGCACAAAGCGATTGTTAAATGCTCGGGAAAACTGATAAAATTAAACTTACCGATAACTCCCAAATTGAATCCCCACATCTTTGATGGTTTTCCTTGAGCATTTGAAGCTTTAGAAATTTTCAGCTTTCCTTTCTACTGCCTGAGCACCGTCTTGGATTCTTTGATGGTGGTTTCAATCCTCGTTCAGTTGGCCCGCTTTTGTCTTGGTTTTTCGCACCGAACACATTCGACCATGAAACCGACTGGAAGTGCCCTGTCCACTAAGAAAATAATGAATATTTAAAGGGGCCCTGCAATGAATTTGGCACACTCAGAAATCACTCTGTTGCTGATCCGTGAGCCTCCTCTCCCGCGTGTTGTTCGATAAGTTGCGTAGGATTTTGATACCGATGTGGGTTTTCAGACTGTTGCTGTTGACAATCTGCAGGAATGAAGCCAACACCAAGAGGGTCTCCTCGTTGCTGCTCCATATTTCTTTTTGCGCTCTGTGGCTAATTCTTTGGGCAGCCAAAACTTTTGATACTAACCGGAACCGCTCTTGTTAGTAAACACTGTTTCCTAAAATAAAAATGTATTGGAATTGGAGTTTTAAGACTGGGATGAGCAAGTTGGGCCAACACTGGCCCTAGTGGTCCCATCAACAGGAACAACTTCAAAGAAGAAATAAAAGATTGGGATGTAAACAGTTAAAAACTCACCTGTAATTTGTCATATAATGCAAATAATAATATATCACTTAAAACCACTTTTTCCGATTAAAAACGACGATGCAATCGAAGCAACGAAACAAACGGTACCGTATACTAGTCAGTGTTCTTTCCTCCTCCTCTTTATGGCCAGCTGTTTTCCAACTTGCGGGAGAGCTTTTTCAAAACAAAAACATTGTTTTCATCAAGGTGTGTATATAGCAGAGGTGTTACCGTATATCAAATTCCCGATTCAACCATTTTGGCTATTTAGGCTATGCAACTGCGGAACTCATGGAGTTTGTTTGCCAAAAAAACCACCAGAAAAGCTGAGCAAATAATCTTATGTTTATAAACAAACTCATTGAGAGTCCCGTTCACTCCTCGCCTACTTACTGTGAAAGTCGGAGAACCTCATGTTTCAAAAGATCTTGGTTTTCATTTGCATTCAAGTGTGGACTGGTAACCGTGGCCATATGTCTATTTCTGTTTTTTTTTCGATTGTAGCTTTAGCTAGAGTTAAATGTTGAATACCTAATATTAAACTGTGTCCAATTATGGAAAAACGTCTTTTGTGTAGTGGTGGTCAGGCAGAATGATAAGAAAATATAATTAATGAGATGAATGGAGTAATTCCAGTTGATTCTTATAACCTTAGCAGATGTTTCATTACAAAAAAAATTATTGTAACTATTACGAATTTCATATTTAAATCAATGGAACATACCTTATAATAAACACATATAATAAACAACTTCATAAGTTTAAGTGGTGAGAGTTTTGATTCATGACCATCACTTATTTTCCGTATAGAATTCTCAAATCACGGTAACATACATAAGTTAGAAGACAGCATAATTGATATTGTATAACAGAATTTTTTGAACTCTATGTCTTTGTATTTAAAATTAAGAACAGAAATAATTTGAATCTGTTTTTCGTATGTACACACATTTTCTTTATGAGTACCTTTGTTTTTGATTTTTAATTAAATTTCTTATTGTTTGCGGATTAGGGAAACCACTTTCCAAAAATAAAATAAAAAGTTCTACCACAACTTTTAACATCAAACATCGTAGAAGCTACTCTTTTTCAACATATCTGATATATTTTTTCCAGACAACAAGTATTGTCATTTCCTAACAAAAAACAAACTGAAATATAACAACAAAAAAGTGAAAGTCACTTCAACTTTTCCCAAACGCAAAGAACGTTAGGTTCATGCAAACAAACAAAACATTCCTTTTTTCATTAATGTTAAAAAAATATGTAAGACAGAAGGATGATTTTTTTAAACTAAAATCATTTTTGATTTTAAAAATTGCGAGTATCACTGAAGACAATGTGTTTGAATCATTTTTTCCCGGTATTTTAGTTATAGCTGAAAAATTATCACTATATGAATTTATGTTCATCTTATTTGATGAATTTTATTAATACTTTGATGAACCTGCCCTTGCAGAAAATTGACCACTCAAAATGCTATCATTATGTACTCATTTTTTATTCTTCAAAAATGGAATAAACCTACAGTAATGCCTAGTTTTAGTATCATTGACAGCCTAACGATGCCTCGTTTGGCTAGCATTTTGAAAAAGTATTTTAAAGCACAACGATGCTAAATTTTGGTAGTAAATAATACCTAAAAGTGGTATCATTATACCCTCATTTTACTTTTAGGTCTTGATAACAAAATTAGGTATTATTTTGACATACAAGTCTACTCGGAAATGCACACTATGCCGGTAACGAACAAATTTGCTATTTGTTTTGAATTCGATTTAAATTTTAACATCTAAATAAATCTGATTTTTCATCACATAATACTGAATACCAAATCATGCCATCATTTTGATCTCACTTTTCTGCTCTATCATGATAAATGAAACCTTAATGATGCCTCGTTTTGTTATCTGGAAAAAAACATAACCAAAAAGTGCTTTCATTTTGGTCTTAATGCCTTATTTAGGTATTGGTTGGGCATCATCTTTTGATATATTGATGCTTTAATGAAACCTAAATTTGCCATCGGAAGAAATGCGATACTAAATTATGCCATCATTTTGGCATTGATAGCTCATTTTGGTAACTCTTTGCTATCGATTCAGGCATCAAAGTCTGCTCGGGTAGTGACAAGAAGCAACGGACAATTGACTCCAACGAATTAAAGTTAATTGTCAAGTGTGTAGATGCTGAAACTGATCAAGGTTTCTTTGATGGAGTTGAGCACCAACTCGTGAACGCTATTCAGAGGATCCCAACTGAAGATTTCCAGCCCCAATTTATGGGGTCAGGATATCTGTCGGGTGTAGGATGGTTTCACTCGGCAAACCCGGCAAGCCTGGCGTGGCTTAAGGCAGCACTAGCTGAAATAAACACGAACCGTACAACACGAAACTTCGTTGTTCTCCCGTTTACTCCTGTTCCGCCTCTGCGTCGAGCGGTTATCAGTGTACCTGCGTGGCCATCATTGGATCGAAATGGTTCCAAAATTTTCCTTAAAACCATCGGTAAACAAAATCCTAGTTTAAACGTTCGTGATTGGAAGATTATAAAAATCAGCCCTAAAATGAATGGCAAATACCAAGTCATTTTTGCACTGGACGAAAAATCAGCGGACACGCTGTTAAAAGCAAACATGAAAGTCTTTTACTCGTTATCACGTGCCCATGTGTCTATGAAACAACAAAATTGGAAAGATGTTGCCATTTAAATTGAAAATTAAATACAATATTCATGATAAAAAAAATTATTTCAAATGCATTTTCAGTAACCTTTTTAATACAAAGAATCTCAAATCTCTGATAAATTTTTATAAATTCATTTATTTATTTATTTCTAATCTCTATTGTAGTTCTGATCTTTTGATCCATTTCAATGCAGGTAAATGATGATTTAGTATAAAAAAGGGTTAGACACAATTTTCCCAGCAGTTTGGATAACGTGTCGTTAGAAGCCCACAAAACTTTCTGATACCTGAAGCTCGCATTCATTTGCAACTATGTTTTATGTTGAAAAAAGAGTCGAATTGATTATTTTGAGTTTGTTTGCGGAGTAGTAGCGAAAAATTGTTCCGGAGTAAAGGATGTATGTCCATGTTATGGCAGTTCTGGTTTTAGAATGTTTATAGATCCTTTACTCAAATTGAGTTTTCAATGTAACGGAATATTATTTTCTCAAAAGGGTTTCACCGTTAAGTAGGGCAACTGTTGGCCTATCATGAGGTACTGAAAATGGTTTTTGTTTACTTTTGGAGATAGATCCTTTTCACGTGTTGGTACAGAATTGTTTTGAAGTGAAATATTGCTAATTTGATAAATTCATGACGTTATTAAAGAATTTTTTATTTGAAAAGTCTGCTACCGAGCATGCTTAGAAAATAAAGCAATTGCTAGGAGATTTGTCGAGCAATTGCTTCAGATTTGAGCTTTATTCATACCAAACTAGCTTGTTCTAAAAGTAAAAGCTCCTGACTGAGAAAACAGCTGTCAAAAAAACTTTGTTCATAACAACCGAAGCAATTGCTTTAAGCGACTGCTCGACTGCTCGATTTAGTTTAGCAAAAGCAATTGCTAGGTTTTTTTTTTATACCACCCAATGGGTGTGGGGGAGAACTTATGATAAATATTAAAGTTAGGCCATTTTTTGTTTGACAATATTTTAATATGTTATCATTTTTCTTTAAACATCAACATACACAGAAAACGAAAATTACCGAGTTCGGTAAATTTTTTACCGAAACCCTAACATGCGTAAATCGTTAACCCGTTCGGTAATTTTTTCGGTAAACAATAAACCAACATCGGTAAATCGATTCTTCATTTATCGATGATCGTTTATTTTTTACCGAAAAAATTACCGAACAGTTTAACGATTTACACATGTTAAGATTTCGGTAAAAAATTTGTCGAACTCGGTAATTTTCGTTTACTGTGTACGAGCACAAATTTACCAAAAAAATCCGGTCGTTCTTACACCCACCACCCGATTCGTCGACTTCAAGGCTACTTTAGCCGTACTTTTCAATTTTCTGATCGTCTTCTTTAGAAAACTTCAGATTCTGCTGGTTGGATAGCTCTATTTTTCGAAGCAAAAGCTATGTTCTAAGACTTTAGTACACATCCGCTAAGCAAATGTTTATTCATACCAAACTAAGCAAATGCTTTGGACTTTTGCTTTGATTGATTTCGAGCTAAGTAAAAGCTACCGAAGCAATTGCTAAACCTTATTCATACCACTAAATAACACCAGAACTAGATTTGACAGAATCTGATAAATGATTCGAATTCAGGACCGCAAAATCAATTTTTGAAACAAAGGTTTTACAGATTTGTTTGTACATCTCATGTTTTTATTGTTATCTGCATTTTATTACTTAGCTTATAGTTTTTGTAAATTTTTTGTACACTTTAGAGTCCCTTTGATTTTAAAACCGTATTTGTCCACTTTTCAACTTGATTTTTGCATAAATTCTTAAAGTTAGTGTTAGATTAGCAAGCTCAGCTTAGCAGAAACCTTACCTTAAAATAGAATCAGATCGTCTATTGTTGGATGATTGTTATAAAACAACCACATCAACGAAATATGTTGAAAAATTTTGCTATATTTCGACGAAAATGTACAAAAAAAAGTACGGAAAACCTTGAATTTTTGACCGGGAACACCGAGGAAAACCGGGAATTTCAAAACGAAAAAGCTGTGGCCACTCTGTGTAAATGTGCAAAGTTTTCTTGAGAAGTATTGATTTTTTTAAAGTTATGAGTAAATGAAAATTGACCCATTCTCATCCCATAGAGGGAGTGACTATGGGACAACATTGTTGTAGCAGAATAAAACCATAAAAAATTGGTACATTGATAAAATTAGGATATATTCATTAGGGTGGCAATGGATGTATGGGAAAAATTGATCAAATTTTGAATACCGACCATATACATTTTCTAGATTGGCCCTAAAAACTGACCAGTGCGAAATTTCAGGTCAATCGGACTTGATTTAGGGGTGCCTCAAAGCGCTCAAAGTTTCAGGATTTTGACTCTCAACAATCATCAAAGGGGGGCCAAAGAAAATTAGAAAAATCGAAGTTTTGAATTCTGATGCCAAATGACTTAGAAATGCTTAAAACGTCGAAGTCTGGTGTTATTTCGAAAATATCAAGAATTAACTTTAGAATTTAGCCAAAAATCGCGCAAGGGCGACCAAAGGAAATCCGGAAAATCAAAATTTTAGTTTTGATGCCGAATGACTAAGAAGACTCGTCGAGATCTGGTGTTATTTTGAAACAAAAAAAAATCGAAATTCTAGGACCGGAAAAACGGCGTTTTTAGTTAAATCCAAAAAAAGTGGATTTTTGACCAATTTTTTTTTTAAATAACACCAGCTTTCGAAGTTTTATGCATTTTTAAGTCATTTGGCATCAAAAAACTTTGTTTATCCAAATTTCTTTTGGTCCCCCTTTTGGGGATTTTTGAGGGTCAAAAAACCGAAATTTTGAGCGCTTTGAGGCACCCCTAAATCAAGTCTGATTAAGCTAAAATTTCGCATAGGTCAGTTTTTCGAGCCTCTATTTACAAAATGTATTAGTCGGTTTGCAAAATTCGGAAAGACCCCTTTGGCTGCCATTCTCATGTATACTCATTCATGTTTTGAAAAATTACCTATAATAATAATATTCCAAATAAAACATTTTAAATTTTTCAAAAAAGCAAAGATTTACAGTAAATTGAATCCAAATAACGAATCTAATACTGCATTCAATGTCGCCGAACTGAGCTCTCCGAAAGAGCTTGCCAACTTCACCGAAACACATTAAATCCATCACATCGTCAACCGTTACAAGATAGCGTTTTTAAGTCCTACCCAGTTCTTCCAGTTCGATCTTTAAAGCTCAAATTTTGAATACATGCACACCATACTTTCCATAACCCTGAAATTTTGGAAGTGGATACATCTCTTTCTTTCTTCTTCCTTGCAGAGTTCCCGGAGGATGAAAAACGAGCGGGAGCCACTGCTGGGCGCTTCGGACAACTCGATGGACAATGAGCAGCAGTATTTGCTGGCAAGGCCAGATCTCCGAAGCTCGCCGGAGAACATGATCGTGGACGTGGGCAACGACAATGATAGCATCTCGGGAGCCCCCAGCTCGACCATCATCAACAAGGATGATCCCACCTATGGATCGGCAAATGAAACCTATGA